>NW_020524715.1:0-41192 GCF_003368295.1 Carassius auratus
TACATATTTACAAAACATTGCATTATTCAAGTTACAAAAAATTACTGACAATTTACTGATGATTAAGCATAAGCAATTCATTAAAAATCAATTATCATTTATTATTTTCTTGTACTGATCTAGTCCCATGTTTTTTCTCTCATGTGTAGCCACCAACACGCACCATTGCCATTAACCTCACCCTCTAGTCCCCCGTCCCTTTAACCGCGACACCGATGTCACTCCACAATGAGATGGGCCCCAAAGATTTTGCCAGCGGCATCAAAACAAATTAACCTTCAGATATTTCTTCGATCCAGGATACACCGCGGAGCCTTCCCCTTAAGGTCTTCCACCCTCCTTCATGTGACCAAATGTAATCTTTCGCATTTCATTTGCACGCACATTATTATTTATATGGGCCAGATTTACTGTGGGCGATGGCACAGATTGGATTCTGGTCCAGGTCTCGGGCAGGTTGTGGTGGGGGGTTGGGGAGAAGCTCAGGTAATTATAATGGAAATGAATGTGGGTCTGGGATGAGGCAGAAGCCCGGCTGCTGGGAGGGCTTTATTAAATATGGAACCGCTGTGATCTGATCAGGGCCCTGAGGATATTGACCGCCTCGGGAGGAGATAACGGTAAAGAGGGCAGGGGAAACGACAAGCTGATGGATGTATTATTTGTGTAAAGGTCTGATCGACGAGGGGGCGGTTGATTCGTTTACGGAGGAGGCATCAGCACGTTCAAATTTGATCAACCCCCCCCCCCCCAACCTTCCTATAGTACCCCCCTCTGTACCCCCGCCTTTGGCTCGGTGCTCAGAAGAGGAGGCCACAGGTGATCATCAAGAGCCAGACGGCCTGCATTACCTTTATGAATAGAATATGAATGTGAAGCTCTGGCTTTGCAGAACAGACGTCTCTGCTATTCTTCCAGGGGTGACGCTGAGAGACAAGGGTCAGGGGAGTTATCCTAACAGGTCCTACCCTGATCTGATTCCTTTTTATGGATTTGGCAGAAGATGCCTGTCTTTACCCAACCAGAATATTGCACTTATTTTTATTCAGCATTTGTTTTACTTCCTATTATTTTCAATGCATAGGCACCTGTTGTGTCTAGAGAATGTGTGCTAATCACAGTTTTTTTTCCCCATATTTTTTCAAATGTAATTTATTCCCATGATGGAAAAGCTGTCTCTCGTGAGCCTTCAGACATCATTCTAAAATGCTGAAGGATCATGTGACACTGAAGACTGGAGTAATAACTGCTGAAAATTCAGCTTTTCACCACAGGAATAAATTACATTTTAAAATAGTTTAAGATCAAAAACGCTAATAATGTTAATTAACGATATTACTCTTGCTATTTCAAATCAAATAAGCATGCAGCATAAGATACTTTTTTTGAAAAACATTTAAAATCTTAATTATTTCAAACTTTTGACTTTGAAGTATCCAGACATTTGAGTTATCTCGCCGCTTGCATAAAAAGAGCGCTGTGGGATACGAAGTGATTAAGGTTCGAGCTGCAGATGAATTGATGACTCCATTATCGTGAGGCTCATTGGTTAAGAAAATGCCACAGGTGCAGAAATGACCATTAAGATTCAGTGAAGTCAAACACGTTCTTCTTTTTGAACAAATACTCCGACTGTTGCTCCATGGAATTCAAGCAAGAGATGGACTTTAAAAGGAAAAATGTATTCCCAGCTCAGCATAGTGTGTCGGGCAGACACAGGTCAAGCACTCATATTAATAAAACCCAAAGGGCTCTTGGCACTTCTCCTCCTCTACTCCACCCCAAGGCCAGAGCAGCCATGTTCGTGCAAGAGGGAGAGCAGAATATCTTTGCTAAATCTGATCTTGTTAAAGGCCACATTAAATATTGATCAACCCTGAAGATACTCAATGAGTCTATTTCTGCAGTCTGCCAGTGTGCTGGTGCCATAGCCGGCGCGAGCTATGATCGGATGTGATGGGCCGCTTTTGGATACCGTGTGGAAGTGGGGAGAGAAGGATTGCAATGAAGATAAACGTCAAACCACAACAATGCATGTTGAAAAGTGGATACCTACCCTCTGTGGTCCTGTTCATGAAGAGCACTGTAGAGCTTATGAGTGTTTTTTTCTTTTGATTTAAATAGTTTTCCTTAGACTTTTAATTCATTTGTTTATTAAGGATAGATACAAAGAAACAGCCAATGACATCTGCAGTGTAATTAACTCTGGAATATATATATGTGTGTGTGTGTGTGTGTATTACAAAATCAGTTAAAATGAAAGCTGTTCTTATTTTTAGGTGTTATGTCATTGCAACAAAGTTGTAAAATTGGATATAACTTTGCACATACATTATAAGGTTAGTAAGTTATTTATTCACTCTATAGTCATGTTTTCAGGCACATTGTTTATCTCTTGTGGCTATTGGCATTTACAGATTGGACTCATTCACTGAAAATGCCTCACAGTTATCCAGATTTTTCCTTTTTTTTTTTAAAGAAAAGGAGATATGTTTTTGTGGAAATTCAGCATTTTGCCACCAGCGCTGCCAGTTGAGACAATATTTCTTTAAGCGATTGTGGTTTCATAAGCTTGAAGGGAAAATTCTGAGCTCTAAATCAATCCTCCCACTCATAAAAACTTCTTAAAACATCTATTGCTCAAAGATAAGAAAGAACAAGTGAACTCAGAACTCATTTCCTCTTATAACAATACCGTACACTGATTTTCTTTCCTGTAATACACCGCTGAAGTCAAATATATGAATCCAGCCACCCACATACTGTATGTATGTAATTTGTCCTATATAGCTGGGTTAGCAGAGTAAGCTCCTCATCAGGCTAATGGGAGTCTGGGCCCCTCAAGCACCTCCAAATAGCAATCAGAGGGAGATGAACACCACACTTTAGCTTCCCTAATGAAGGAAACAATTCTCTGAAGTGAGCCCAGAATTAGTTTATGTTCAGTGAGCGCTTTTTTTCCCGGGTTGGCTGAGCGACCGAACCTGCTTCCTCACCTGGAGATAAACACTCGAGACACTAAGACAAGTGTGAGGAGAGTAAGAGAAAGAGTGGAGAAAAGCTCTCTAAAAATACCTGAAAAGTCCTCCTCAAGTTGCAGCTGTGAGTGAGTTCGCTGTGAAGCTGCACATTTTTCCAGACTCATTTATCACCGTCAGCGCTGAGGAGGCGACCGGAGGCCATATTGTGTCTGTTGTGTTCACAAACACACCCTTCCCCCGATCGCTTTGTCCTTGTACTTGCAAAATGAGGGAAATATGCTAAAAGACGGAGATCTGGCACTGTGTTCTCTGGTAAAACATAGAAACAAGATCTATTCATGTCAGACAGTGGTGTATATTATATCATATAACTAACATATATACATTACTACTCAATATAAGGTTTATTAATATAGTATTTGTACTTATGAAAATTAGTCACATCACTTTACAATAAACAAATGAAAGCAAAAAGTAAGAGAATAATAATATAAAAATAATAGTTATAAATTATAAACCATACTAAATAAAATGTAGCTATTTACATTCATTTTTTCTCATAAATGGACATGCATTTTACCAAATGATCACTTTAGAATCATATTACGATCATATACTACAACTTTTGAACTTCCCACACTGAAACTTCCATTCCTTGGTGTGTGTGTGTGGCATGAAAACTGCTACAAAAAAGCCCTAAAGCTGTTCATCTTCTCTCATACACAAATGTTCCTATTCATCACTCCACTGCTGTGCCCGTCCTATCAGGTGGGACACGTGTCATTCATCATTTCCATGGCAACTGTCTCTTTCGCTGGACAGCTTTGCAATCAGCAACCCATCAGACCTTCAACGTGCCTCGGCCTCTTTGTCCCCGTCCGCTCGCCATCATAGCACGATAAGATTATCACAGACAACCTCAACTATGCACCAGTGCTGAGAAGAGAAAGGAGGAGGTGGTTACTCTTTTATTCATTTCTCTTTCATACTTTATCCGTTCGGCCCACGACAAGCCTTTTCCTGTCTTCCTTCGCCCTCTCTACACTGAAGGCAAAGCGGCTGAACGTGTGATGTGTCAAGACAGGGCCGGCTCTTTGACTGCAGACAGTGACAGCCAAATACAAAGGCCGTCCTGAATTATCTGACAATGAATCTGGGAGATTTAAGGCTTGACATCAGCAGCACTTAAAGGAGAATTATAACAAAGCGAAGACACATATGTGAAAAATGGAAAAACCTGCTGAGCCGATCTGTACAAAGAGCTTGGAATCAAAAAAGCGTTTAAAGGGAAATCTTGTAGATCTGGTGTAACAATGTCCACATCGATTTAAACCTTTCAAATACTTGCTGGAAAATGAATATGGATTATTATCAGCACAATTCTTAATGTTCACCTTTAAATCTTAGTTTTCTTTGTTGTAGCTGGACATATTTCTATTAGCCAAGAGTGTTTAGCTTGAATCCTTGAGCCAAACTGACAGCATTTTATTGTCAGGAAATTTGCATAGGGCCATTAAAGTAAAATTATTGAACAATATTTTTTTTGTGTGTTTTGCTGGGATAGGCATATGCTGGGGAAAATATGTGCTAAATGTTCATTTTGTCAACTAATAGTTTAAAGATGACCTCAAAACCTAATAAAGGTTTATATATATATATATATAAAGACCTTTACAATGAAGTTGGTCATGGAAGTAAACTGGACAAAGGCTCTTACAATAAATGCAAACTGCTATGATTTTATGTGTTGTATACAAGTTCCTTTCGTTTAATAGTGTTATATTGAACTGACAAAAGTTCAACATGAATCCAGAGGTTTAACAGCTAAACAGTGCTTTTTTGCATGACCATACAGGGGCAAGTCCCTGGATGAGCGCCCCCTGCTGGGCTCACTAGCTGTCTACCATTAACTCTGCTCAGCTCCAGAGTGTGTGCAGGACAAAACCCAATACACTTTAAGCCTATAGTTCTCTAGTCTTAAACATAAAAATATAAATCTTAAATTAAGTCAGTATCAGTTGAGACAAATGTCACATTCCATACATTTTTAATCAACAGCAGTACTGTTTTTCTGTCTCATGTGTTGTTCATCTTAGGGGACAATAAATAAATAACTCTCAAACAGAGCTGACAATGTTTTTTTAACTTCCCCTAGATATTTATAGTGAGATTTCACCAAGTATTGTTTCCAAAGTGGTAAATCTTGTATAGTCATTCCACAAATTTGAGTACTTCATAAAAACGAAGTAAAATCTGTTTAACTTCACAAAGCAGGTGTTCCCAGCATGCTCCGGGGCATGAATAATTTATTTGGTTGCAAGCCAGTGTTTTTGTTGATGTTGTTTGGTGTTTGTTTTGCAGAGCCTGGAGTTAATTTTCTACTCTGAATAGTAACTGATTATTAAAGACGTTTATAATTTTACAAAAGAAATTTGAAATTTTCATTTCAAATCATCGATGTTCGTTCTATTCATCAAAGAATCCTGAAAAACAATGCATCACAGTTTCCACAAAAATATTAAGACAATAATAGTTACACCAAATCTGCATATTAGAATGATTTCTGAAGGATCTTGCAACAACATGAATAGATTACATTTTAAATTATATTTATAAAGATAAAATTACTTTAAACTGTAAAAAATACGGCTTCAATAATAGCATTTCTGCCAGCTTTAGACATAAAGACAAACAACAACAAAAAATGTAACACCCCAAACAGGCCATGTTGTTTTGCTGATTAGATGACTTGATTTCAACTCTCTGTATCACTGGGCTGTTTGAAACATGTCAAAGCTAATTCCAACTAATATGATAAATTGAAAAAATAAAAAAATATGAGCTGAAAAATTATGTATGAGTCAGTTATTTTCAGTTTCTGATGTCTATCGTCTCCCTGCCAATACATATATTTTTTTCCTTTTAGAAATTGGTGCATTTTTCAGATCAATTCTGTGGTAATTCCAGGAACAAAGGAAGAAAAAGCACTTCCACTGAAATTCTCAAGCCTCCGGAAGAAAGTGTGTCTCGGCCATCATCCAATCTCCCACCGTCCTTGAAGGATCGATCAGAAGTGCTGAACTGTGGATGAGAGCGAGATGAAGAGGGCGGATGAACGAGCGGAAGAGAATAGATCCAGACGAGGATGCATTATTTATTTAAAGCCATAATTAATACGAGGGGCTTCATCACCGTCCTCCGCTTCGGACGGTTTCCATTTTTAATGTTATTCATGGGAGGATGAGAGAGAAAATTTCAAATCTCCTTCCCTTATTACTGCAGCAAGAAAGTGTCACATTACTTAGGGGGGTGATTACACAGCTGCCCGAGCCCAACTGTACGTGAATACTGTATTTGCAAACACTCGAGTTCTGAGAGCGTAATCGCCTCTTCTGTCAGACGGAGACAAGTGACGGAGTCAAATTACTCCCCCAAGGTTATTTCCCTCTTCCTCTTTAGCGATGCAAACTTTTCACATGAGCACTCAGGTCTCACGGACAGAGGAAATGGAGAAGAGAGAGAGAAACCGAGAGATGCCACAGGCCCATCAGAAAATAAATAGTATTTTAGCGCATTCGCTAGTTTAGCCCCAAACAATCTCATCTGCAGCGGAGGGAGACAGGGAGACGATATTAAAGATTCTCATTATGCAGCTCTCCGAGTGTCTTCAGTCAATCCTCCAACCCAGACAGCACGAGAATCACTCCTGACAAACATTAATATAGAATGAACATTGAAGGATGCATTCCCGGAAAAAGCCTGCGGAGACGAGCAGGCCTGAAGATTGGGTGACTGGAGCCTGTTATTGACACCTTCTTACGGGGGCAAAATGTTGCTGAGATTCCAGGGTGGGGGTTGTCATATTGGTGGGGCCATCAGATGAAACAATGCCCAGAACAACAGCCTTCACCGCATACATTGGGATCTTTTAAGCGTCCCCCTGGGCAAAGCTGGTGCTATGGAAAGATGTCCTCTACATTCATACTTGAGTAGGCTAATAGTCAAGACACTGAATACAAATCAGTGTTAAGGATGGGTAGAACTTTTCAGGGACGATCAGTGTCGTTCAGCTTGGTAGGTGTAGTAATTGGCGGTGCTCTGAATTGACTAGCCCCAGGTGTTTGTCTATTTTTACTGCACATTTCTCATGGAAAAATAGGCTTCATTGCTATTCAATAAGTCACACAGGAAATTACGAGGGAAGACCTGGCTCTTCTCCTCTACCTCGGTCAAAATACGCCGGATGAGATACAAGTCAACGGGGAGAGGTTTATGTAGAAAATAAGAAGTCACTCGATCAGATTTTGACATTCCCCAAAGCAACTTCTCTTTAGTTTTTTTTTTAAATATAGCAGAAAAGAACTCAGTTCAAGCATGAACTTCAAAATATTAAGCATATTCTACTTTTGAACTTAATTCATGCATGTAGAAGTGAAAGCTTTAAGGATTTGTCTGTGTGATGACTTAAGTATTGATTCTAAAGTGCAAAACCTTGTACAATTTATCCAGAAAGTAGCATATTTTAAAACCTGCTTTACAATGCCGGTGTTCCCAGCATGCACCGGGGGATGGATAATGAATTATGTTGCACTTTTCACAGTGTTCCAGTCTTATTTGCAGTGTTGCTTTTGTTGATGTTGACTATTTTAATAACTTGTTTTTCAATGCCTGGAGTTAACAGTCTACTCAGAATGATTCATTTGATTCTGAAAAATAGCCACCGACTGTTACCGTTCCAGGGTTTGGTGCACCAAGTGTTGGGGTCAGTACAGTAGATGCAGAAAGGTATCTTGTTTTCTTCACATATTTTTTTGTCTCACTTTTAGTGAGCATGCATTTAGTTCTTCACAATTGTTGGGTTGGTTGAAATATAAATGCATTTATTTTGTGAAAAATTGTTCAGTTGACTGTTATTAGATTATTTTAAGTACCACTGCATCAGATATGCAAGGAATTCTGGGTTGCATTTAAGTTAAGCGATTTTAACTTATTTTTTACCAATGATTCTTAAAAATGTGTGCAAAAACATGCACATTTTAAGAAACTGTCAACCTTACTTGCGATTTTTTTTTATACAGCTCACCCCAAAACAGTGCATACTGAACATATCTATCTTTCTGAAAATATAAAGAGGGAGAGGACATTCTTGATATATGGTACTGTATGTTGAAGAACACAAGGCCTGGTTTATTTTTAGTAAACAACAGGCTTATGGCAGCAGGTGCTCTCTTACTTCTGCTTATGGCATCAATATAAATGAGGGATAATTACTTTTGTTACAATTAAATTAGACTCAGCAAAACAACATAATGGCGATTTGTTATGCTCTGGTGAGCAATAACAAACCAATCATAATTAACAGCTCCGGTTGTGCAAGTGACTCTCTTTGTGAAAAAATATGATCTGAATCCCTAAACCAAATGTACCAGCCAAAAACTTGATGATGGTCCGGAAATTATAATAAAGGATTCAGGCGGAATGAGACTGAGTTGTCTCGCACATCCAAATGAGTGTGTTGAAGGGTTAGAAAGGTGCTTGTGGTGTCAATAACACCAGTCTTCCACTCAGAACCAAGAGTGATGGGTTAAATCCCACAAAGCAGGGCTCTTTCAAAAAGTCTCAAGTAGTTTGCATAAAAATGTGTAGATGTCACATGATTTAGTCTCCCATTAGAGCTCTCCTGTCCTTGAAGGATTAAAAAAGAAGATAAGAAAGGAAAAACATGCCTTGAACAGCTTCTGTCAGGGAGAAGAAAGTGCCACGCTTGGCGGCAGCCTGTTGAATTCGGTTTCCATTTATCCCTTTACACCTCTTGCCCCTCCAAAGCTCGGCTCAGACTTCATTGCCTGAGGACATGGAATCATGTAAGAGGGCTCGCCCGTGGCTGCGTCTCTGATCTCAGATCAGTCTGGGCTCACCTGCACCTTTGGGGTAGGGTATAGCAGAACTCACAGACCCTGTAGGGAGCTCAAAAAACAGGAAGCATAACCACAGAATGCCCCGACCACACCAAACGCTGACTCCCGTGTGCTCGGTTTATGTTAAACGAGTCACTGAAAAAAACTTTTCACTCAGGAATTGCTAGTAAATCTACCAAATAATTAGAAAGGAACTAGTAAAACATTGAATTTATTGACTAATTCAGCCAATAAATCAATTGCTGAAAATGTGCACAACCTCAAGACATCCTAGATTAGTTTGTTTCTTCATAGGAACAGATTTAGAGGAATTTAGCAATTAATCATTCGCTCACCAGTTGATCCTCTGCAGTGAACGGTTGCCTTCAGAATGAGAGTCCTAACAGCTGATAAAAACATCTCAATAATCCCCAAGTAATTCACTTGACTCCAGTCTATCCATTAACTTTTAGTGAAGTAGAAAGCTGTATGTTTCAACCCATCAAGGTGTTTTACCTTTAATTAAAACTAATTTATAATTACACTTCCTCCAGTGAAAAGGTCCATTCCCTGTTATCCTCTTACATCATAAGCCACAGACATATTTGTTTAGAACTTTAGCAGTGCTTGATATGAGCATATTTCTCTCCTGATTCAGGCAAGATGAGTTATCACTGGAGAAAGCAGAGGGATTTGTTTAAATTGCAAACACACGGTTTATGGATTATTGCGACGTTTTTATCGGACGTTTTTCTGACGGCACCCATTCACTGCAGAGTATCCATTGTTGAGCAAGTGATGAAATGCTAAATATTTTCAAATTTGTTCCAGTGAACAAACAACGTCATTTATCTGGGATGGCCAGAGGGTGAGTACATTTTCAGCATATTTTCATTTTCGTGTGAACGGTCATAAACATAACATTTTGAAGTAGAAAGACTAAGATAGTGTTTTTTTTGTTGTTGTTTTTTTTTTTTTTTTGTAAAACCAATACTTCCCTTTTGATTTATAGCTTTGTAAAAAAAAAAATGTCACTGTATATTGTCAGTTCATTACAGTAATGAACAACATAAGGGTCTAAATTGCAAGGACGGAGCAAGTTATGACATGAACACACCACATGGGTACAGTCGCACTTAGGGCTCCGTTCTATCCCCCGAGGCTTTTAATTGTGAGCTTCCAGCTCTGATTTGAAAAAGCACAGCTTAAGTGAAATACTGTTATATGCAATTTAGGCTTGTTAGAAAACCATTTCACAAGGATTAATTATCAAGGCCAATTATTTAGAATTGTATCATTTGAAAGGTTAGCTCTAGGTGACAGAAGAGAGGAAACAGACCTGAGGCAAAGCAGGCGGCACGTATGGCCGTGCATTTCAATGCCATGTGAAAATGAACTCGCCCGCAGAGCAAATTGCATTGACCTGGATCGCACGTGTTGACGGTGAAGAGGCAGAACTCCGCAGGAGAGCCTTTAACCCTTTGCCTGGTCAACTGAGATGCCTGACAGTTTAAACTGAGGCTTTTAGGAGAACTAAACTGGCCTAAATACTGTATTTTTCATGTCTTTCTTATGACTTTAGACAGGCTATTGTATATCCCGACAGTGCAATAGTGATATAAACAGCAACATGTACATGGCAGCACTGGAGTTCTTTTGTGTTTCACTTGGTTAACAGGTTCATTCTTTCATTTCTAACAACATTTAACTTAAAATTTAGATGAGTTTTCTCCATATTATAAAAAAAAAAATTAGTGACTTCATATATCAATCTTTAATGGTACGTATTACAAAGTATAGTGCTCGCTTATTTGAGATTTAAAAAAAAATACATATACATTATAGGTTCTACAGATACTTGGTTTTGTTCTTGAACTCTTTAAAGTGGCAAAGCATTAATAAAGAATAAGTTTACGAGCATTTTACTGTAAGTTAATAAAATGATCTGTAAATGTTTTACTTTATAAACCGTTTAAAGTACCTCTTTGTAAAAACAGCCATCAAAATACATTATAATGCATTGTTACCTATGCAACTATTTTAAATTCTATAATGCATTAAAGCATGTAAGCAGAACATAATTATAATGTCGCCTCTAGCTTGCTTTGTTGGGGACACTTAATTTCCAGCGATATCGTCGACTTGATTGCACAGATTCTATTTAAACTGAACTGAGCTGGATGATGACATCACTGAATTCAATGATGAACTGCCTTTTTGCATTATTGACATACTATTTTCCTATTCAATGCTGTTCAGTTGCTTTGTCACAATCTGTATTGTTAAAAGCACTATATAAATAAAGGTGACTTGACTGCAATGCATTATGGGGCTAACGTTTAAAGATTCAAGTTCTGTAATGGAGTATAACTGCTGTCATTTACTACTGTTACTAATGAAAAGATTTATAATTATGAATCATTATAATGCATTATAGGTCCACTATAAAGGACTCCTAATTGGAAGATTAGGAGCATTTTACTTAAGATTGCATAACCCACTGCACGTTTCATAATACATTACAAAGAGTTGTATGTTCTCAGATATAATTAACCTACATTATAATACATTATATACTGTACTGTATAAAAGCATGTAAGCAAAACATCATTAAAGGGGTCATATGCAATTTCAAGTTTTTCTTTCTCTTTGGAGTGTTTGCAACACGACGCATAAAAATACAATATAAGTCATTATAAACCGTAATTATATCCCCACTGAATGCAACAAATGCCTTGTTTGTAATGGGTTTTATTGTTTTTGTCTCGTCGCTCCAGGACACAGCATCACAGTATGTTAAGGGACGTAACATTTCAGTCACACGCTTGAGGTATTCGGCCAATCACAACGCACTGAATAGCTGACCAATCAAAGCACAACTCTCTTTTCAGATCAATGATCCTTGTAAAAATCGATGCGTTTCAGAAAGGCATGGCATAGAGGAGCAACAATAATGTACAGTATGTGGAAAAGAATGTGTTTTTTTTACTTTAAAGCACATAAACACATTGCATTATACCAAATACACAAAATAATGTTCTTTTTAGCAACACCATATGACCCCTTTAAAGGTATAATATATAAAGATATTACAAAGGATTAAAACTATTACTTTTATTTATGCATATAAATAATTTGCATATGAATAATTATTATATAGCTAAGGTCCAGGTTTTGCTAATGTTTACTTTTGGCATCAGGCTGTAAATTTGAGTTTTTACAAAAACTGTAAATTTCAGATTCCCATAAACCATCTCTTTGACTGTGAACTTTGTGAGTAGATAGAATAGTTGAAACACGCTCCGTCTTGGCCCAGATTGGGAATGCATCATATTTTATGTTACAGATTTTAAGCTGCCTGTATTTGTGCAGACCTCAGCAGAGAGAGGAATACCAAGTACAGTAATTCAGGTCTCTCAAGTAATATACCAGGCTAATTTAAACCATCAAGCATCTTTATGTAATTAATCAGTAAAGCAGGCCTGCACTGCACAGCAGGTTGAAGTTTTTGCAGGCCTGGGACAAGAAAAATCAAGCTCTGCTGGGGGAAAATTGCCCTTGAAATGCAGAGGAGAAGATCCCAGAGTTCCAGTGCTGAATAAACAAATAAATAAATAAAACAACAAACAATCGGGTCCCAATCGATACCTTGACCAGGGCAACTGGATGGCAGCCTTTCTTCTGAGCTCCATGGCCGTGGAGAAGTAAAACAAACAGTGTTTGTGTAAAGGTCTTCAAACCCCAGCCGGCTCAACCTGCCATTGATTATGGTGATGGAGCACTCAAAGGGATGTTTGGCCACCAGACAGAAGCAGTAGTGCACATCTAGTGTATACAGATCATGTCTCATTATGAGCACATAACAAAGAAGAAGACAAAGCCAGGGACGCCGAGCTTCAAATAAGCCGGCTGTATTCTCAGGACATTAAAAATAAGTAAATAAATAAATAAATAAAAAATGTGTAAATGAACCAGACCTCTACTGAAGTTAAGAACTTTACATTTTATTCTATAATTATTCATGTGGCTTGTTTGCACATTTGAAACATTTTTATTATACAATATTCAATGTGCAAACTACATTTTCAGTATTAAGAAAGCTTTTTTTCCCCAACAAGTGGCTTTGTAGCATTAAAATGCATTGTCTGTACGCAGCCTTGCAACCGAGCGAGCTGAAGCAACGATCAAACACTCTCTCTCTCTTTGTTAAATAGTGTTAAGAATTCTGATTAACTTTAGCATAGTTTTTTGGACCGTTATTTTAATTGGTTCACAGTTATTTATTCATTTCAGCATTCAGTTGTGTTCTGAAAGTCCTTGAATGGTATTTTACATCAGTCAATTTGTAGCAAAATATTTAGTTATATACTGATGTTTATCACTGTTTTTAGTTAAATAAATTAGAAGTTATTATTAAAAATTATTATTAATGTAGTAAGTTTACGATTGTAGCTGTCATTGTAATTAAAATCGTTATTGTTTTTTCCAGAAAAAAAAAAAAAAAAAAAAACAGTTTTTCCCATGATATCAGACAAGAGTCAAAAGATTGGGTTCGAGTAGCTTATACAGCATGCAATATTGAATTGTAATGAATAAACTGTATAAACCTAAAACATTTATAAAACGTGTGACTAACTGACATGCATAAAAAAAAAAACTAACAACAGTAACATACAAATATACTTTATAGTTGAATCTTGTCATTGTGGTTTTAATGTGTTCACTTCTTAATTTCACTTCTCAATTAATGTTTGTTTCAAAACCAGCTTAAACCACTTCTAAGACTGTAAAAACCTTACCGTTCCTGAAATATAACCACTGTGATAATAACCTAGTCTTCTCTAACATGGCTAGTGCAGCCATACTCACTATTAGCAAAGAGAGTGATACTCTAAACAGTTTGAGGTCCTTTATTAATTAGTTTTTGTGTTAATAACATATTTAGGGAGGAACTGTGCTTACCATAGTAATTGTTAAAGGGTTGTTGTTGTGTTCAGGAGCAGGGCTGTGTTCATATAGTCGTCACGCACCTATGCCTTCAACACTTTCATGCTTCTCCTTCACTAATTTCAGCTGCATCTGGGTCCTTCACCACACACACACACAACACACACACACACACACACACACACACACACACACACACACACACACACACACACACACATACACATACACACACACACACACATATAAAAGGCATTAAGGCTGGCAAAATTACACGAATTGAAATGCAACATCGAACACACACACATACACACACATATAAAAGGCATTAAGGCTGGCAAAATTACACGAATTGAAATGCAACATCGAACAAAAATAAATGACCTGTGGGTAAAATGTTATCCAAGATGCACAGTTTGACAGCTCTATGTTCTTTCAGTATGTCAGGCCCTATAAAAGGATGAAGGGAAGCATGTGCACAGAACAGCCGACAAATATCACACTCGACCTGTGTCGATAGTTATCACATTACTGCCATCTAGCGGTCGACAGTAAAAGTACCGTTTAACTCTTTGCAGCTGGCATTACAAAATAATACATGCGAAATGTTACTGTCGTAATTATTAAGCCTCTTAGACAGCAGTGAAGGACCAGTAAATTATATATTGTATATTACAAAAATATTCCACTCCACGTCCTCATCGTGTCTGGCTCTCAAATTTAGAGACGGGAATGTTTAGAATGTGACAAATTAATAATATTCAGTATAAAGACACATCATCTTTGTTTATTCATCATGCACACAAAATGTCAAATGTGTTTGTTTGGCCACTGATGGGATTTTTGTTGTCCTTTTTTTAAAACGTCTTTAGAGACACAAACACTAACAATCAAACCAGTGCATGTTCATTTGATGCGTCATATCTGCTTTAAATGTGACTGCAGAAATGATTCACACCCTTAACTCACATTGTTCGAGGTAAGCATACACATTTAAACATTTACACTAAAATGGTTATGTTAATAAATTCAGTAGTGATAAATATGCCATTTACAAAAAGTATGTTCTTCAGCCAAAAATAATCATCTTGGATATGATGTCTGCTTGAGACATTTAGATTGGGAAGAAATGTCATGTTCTGCCAGATTTTTTGGTGGATGTCTTCAGGGTTTTTTTTTATTCCTGTCTAGGCTATTAGAGTGCTAGCATGGTCAATAATTTCTGGGTCATTTGAACATTTCTATGTTCCTGATTTGATCTTTTTAAAACCTCACAGTCATGTTTGTTGTGATATTTATGATCTTCTGTGTCCAATTATATCACAAGCAAGCAATGAAAGCTTGCAGGGTATCTTAATTTAGCAGGGTTCATTTAGTAAAGAGGGTGAGCAATTACTAAATAACTCGGATGATATCAAAATATTTTATTCTAATGTTACCTATGCAGGAATGAAAAAAAAAATTATGACAATGGTAATTCTGAATTAAATTATTCGTTGTCTGTGCAGATCAGCTATCCACAAATTTTATAATACAGTTAAAAGCTGAAATGCATAAAAACTTCCCCAAGTAAGTTTCTTTAAGATCCTGTTGAGGATGTATTTAAATGCGAGACTGCACAGGCAACAAGGATGTAGTGTAAAAAATAATACCGTTTAATATCAATATGAATCATACGTTTATGGTGTGACGGGAAATATAACACTTTGAGTATTTACAATGCAGATGCTTTTCCACTCCTGTCGTTAATGGACTTGAAAGAACTTTCATTAAACACTCCACATATTTTATTACACAAGACACTTTTCACAGAAATGAAACACTTGCTAGATCTGTATTATGAAGTCATTCACTAAGCCCCAGCTGCTTGGCTATAAAGACCTCAAGACGAAGCCATTTTGACTGTGCAAACATGTCTTCTACATCACTCATTTGACATCAGGAGGGGTAAAGACACATGTGAGTTAACATAGTATCCACAACTGTACAAACTATATCTGTGTCCCAGTGTTTGATGTATCAAAAACGCATGACTGGCCAGCACACTGATGTGCTAGAGGCAAGTGCAGTTTATGTTGTCCTAACAGAGGAGAAGGGGGACATTTATGATGATGTCTGTCCGTCAGGGTTCACCGTCTCTGCCTCTGGCTGTTTCTCTGGAATATTTGTCTCTGTGTCTGTGTCTCTTTGCTGCTCTGCCAACATGTCAGTCAACTTCATGTTCAGCAAAGGGTCCCGAGACTGTGGTGCCACCTGCTGGTTATAAAAAAAACATGATGGACAAATACAAAATTAAATCATCTAGTCTAAAGAATAATTTAGCTCTCAGACTCACCGCAGGTCCTCCTCTCTTTCTTAAATAAATGCCCTCTGCTAGCAGCGCTTTTGCAGTCTCTTCAAACAGCAGCTCAGGTTCAACATCCCCTCTGCTTTCTAATTCACCATACTTCATTACAAACCTACACAGAGATATAGTAACACAACAACTAAACAAAAAAGCACAGAAAACTCAATTTAAAGTGATTGCAAAGTACTGTAAAAATGTGTAATTTCCTATCATTACTTGCCTCTGACATGGTGATACAAAGTTGGGCTTGAGGAGTTCAAAGGCTCTTGGTCCATTACCATAAACCTCAAAGAACTTCCTAAAGCCAAAGAACAAAAAAAAAGTCATGTGAGTTTACTGCAAAGGTCCAGCATGCATGCAGGTTTAACTGGAAGGTCAGTGACCCAAAAATGGGCTAGAGGTTTTCCAGCACTAGAATCTAGTTCATGTAATTTTAAGTTACAAACAGTCTGGAGTCAGTTAAGACCAGGTTGTTTTTGAAAAGACGTCTTTTGTGCTCACCAACGCTGCATTTATTAAATCAAAATGCATTAAAAATAATAACACTGTGAAATAGACTTAGAATGTTTTTCAAAGTTTTCCAGATTTTAAAATGTAATTTATTACTGGGATATAAAGCAGATTTTTTTCAGCATCATTACACCAGTCTTCAGTGCAACGTGATCCTTCAGAAATCATTCAAACATGACATTTATTTAAAAATAATGAAACCGTTTCTCTGCTTATTTCAATTCAATGCATGTTCTTGCAGAATAAAAGTATTATTTTCCTTCTGATCCCAAAGTGTGTGCATATAGCATTAAGTTCAAAATAAACTTAGTAAAAACAATAAATGCATCAATAAAAATATGACAAACATTGTTGTTTCATGTATATGAAGTGTGAAGTACAAATGAAGGGCACAGAATAACAATAATAGTAATATGTAGAGCAATAATGTTGAAACCAAACCAAGTGACTAAATATGATATATTAGAGGTTCGTTTGGACTCACGCTCGGATTTCATCCTCTTTGTATAAGATTTGAGGTACAGTATCTGCTGCATGTCTCTTCAGTGGTCTCGCACCTTTCTCATAGAGAGGTTCTCTCTTAGGAGGAAAAGCAGCATACACATCAAACCAGATGGGCCTTTCCTCGTGCTTGATGACTCCAGCTCGCATTAAATCACGAACCCTTTACAAACAACAATCAAGCATTCATTCAGCCTCGAACTATACACTAACGTCACACGAAATGGCTCTGGTTTATTAGTCCCGTTCTTGGCATTCTAAAATGGTTTTTGAAACAGTACACTTTCATATTACATAAATTAATTTATAATAAGCAAATCTCTTGTTCTTAGACATGTTTTATACTTAATATTTTTGTCATTAACCTTGAAATGAACTCAAGAAGCACATGCTGTCAGTAAAGCTTACCTCGTAAACACGGTCCCGAATTTCTCAAGTCGACTTCCAGCCATTATATGTCTTTATGATAACAAAAATGTAATAAGATATAAATAAATATCACAGAAAAGTCAGAAAAATGTGACAGTTACACGCTCTCTGTTGCAGCATGGATACACGACTTCCGGTGTTACTACGGGTACCCATTAAAGACAAACTACAAGAATGCGAAGAGGGGAAAAAAACAGCTACCGTGGTTTTGATAGTAGTCAGTTTATTACAAAATGCAGTATTTAACATGAACATCCACTTAAAGATTTATACAAAACGTATATGTAACACTTGAAAGAAAGAAAGTATTAACAATAAACATTGAGCTGAGAGTATAGTTTGGCAAGACTAGACTATAGTCTGAAACTACACTGAAAATGTGATATTCAAATCTAAGTTAAGAAATAAACAATAGTTTTAAAAAGTAAAAGGTGAGAGGAAAAAAAGCAGTATTGCACATTTTATAGATGACTAATTAAATAAGCATATATGTGACAAGTAAACTCTTTTAAAGGTCAGACTTTTGAACCCCTCAGATAGAAGTTGTTCTGAGCTTGGAAACAAAGATTGGTCCAAAATAATTGTTCCTTCACTTAGTGTGCCACGAGAGCACTACTCTAAAGAAGTGTAGGCCAGTCTTCCCAAAAAACAAACAAATAGGAATAATACAGTAAATAATACAGTTTATTTATAGCAGAAGCTAATATTTCTCCATAATTTGAGGAGCACATTCCAAAAGTTACTGACGATCAGGGTGGTGCATGGAAAATGAATACACTGCTGTTGTGTATTTGTGTAGTTTTTAAGTTAAGAGAGGTTTTGGCATTATTTTGGAATCTGTATGAAAATCAAAAAATTGCAAGTAAGTGTGCTTGGATATGGAAAAGCTTGAGGTGGTCCAGGTGATCTCAAGCACTAAGATCCAAAGATGTCTTCATGGTACCGCTTTTCATTCTGTGAAAAAAAAAAAGCATAATCATGGAAAATTATTGACCATATATCATTACAGTTCACCAGACACGACAACTGAGCCCTTACAAGAGCATAAATGTTGTAAGATATGATTATCTGAAGCAGCTATAAAATGTGTCAACAATTTAAAGGTTCACCTTGAGCCTTGACAGATATTCCTCAGCCTGAGTAAGAGTGATGCCCAGTCGGCTGACTAATATTTCCTTGATAGTGGCAGCCACATCATGGGCCATATTCATACCTCCACAAATATACAGATGCCCTGGATTATGGTGCAGAACCTCAAAGACCTTGTCATTCAGTTGTTCTCGCAAGATGTCTTGGACATAAACCTGGACCAAGAGTGGAGAACAAAAAAGAGTAAGCAACAACCCCAAAGAGTGTTAACTGCTGTTAAGAATTATTTTTTTTTAGTTCTAACTATAATTATTTAGTTAAAAAAAAAAAAAAAAATATATATATATATATATATATATATATATATATATATATATATATATAAAATAAGATATTATTAAATATTAAATATAAATAATTAATAATTTATTAATAGTTTTTGTGTCTACCTTGGGTTGTCCAGTTTGTCTCGAGTAAGCTGTGACAATGCTGCTCAGGGTGCTATTATCTCTCATGTCCAGAGTCTCCTCTTTGTAAAGATGATCAATATCTGAATCTCGACACCCGAACACGAGTGTCATTGGATTCCCTTTCAGACCTTAAAGAAATAACACAACTTCAACTTGAGGTTCAGAAACTTGAGGCAAGCTAATTCAATGGACTGTTTGAAACCACTTGAATGTGATAAGGGATACAATTCTATACCTGTTTTTTTCATGTCATGCAATTGCTGTTGCCAAAAGCTACGGAAGGGAGCAATGCCGCTCCCAACTCCCACAAGAATACAGGGAGCTCTAGGGTCGGATGGAAGATGGAATCCATCAGAGCTGGAATTGTTGCATAAATGGAACAAGTTAGTGAGTTATGAAGAGAAAAAATGATCTTGTACATCTTAGGAATGTAATATGAAGGGTACCTATGAACGAAACATGGCACCAAGTCTCCTTCTTTGATGGTATTGAGCCAGGTACTACAGAGCCCAAAATGCAGTGGACCTTTTCCCTCTAAAGAGAACAGAACATATGATAACAACAGATTCATTTCTTCAGTGAAGTTTTATGTCTAGTAGAGAGTTCAACTGTTCAGGTATCAACTAATAAATGATTGCTGGCAAACACAGGTTTCCTGTACCCTGTGTGTAATAGTTGACCACGGCCACAGTGAGGTGGAGCTCTTGAGGGTGGAGGTCTGGGGAGGAGCTGACGGAGTAGAGGCGTGGCTTCAGTACAGGCAGCTGGCTCAGGAGAAAGGCAGCAGAAAGTTCCAGAGAGGAAAACTCCTCTAGCACCTCAAGGAAAGTAGGTTTGTGGAACTCCTTCCATGTTGCGTAGACTTGGAAATCCTGTAGTGGAAGGATGAGTTGGTATGTATTTAACCAACACACAAAGTCAAAACAACCCATGATAATTCCACACAATGGCCCTTTTTTATGAAAAATGAGCTAAATGAATTTCTTCATAAGCATTCATAAACCATTATGTAAATTGTCACTTTCAATATAATGGGACATGCTATGAAAGAATGGACCTTTAGCAGACGCACTGCTTTGGATTTTTCAATGATACACAAATACATTATATAGTGTTGCCTTGCAAAATTGCAAAATCAAATTGGTTCCATTAAAAAAAAAATACTGGGACAAAATGACATTGGTTCGGTTACTGGTTCTCGCACATGTATTCAGGATACCATTTTTAAAATGTTAATAAAACAAATGCAACTCAAAAACAAGCAGCGCATCCAGTGTGGACCTATTCCCAAAATGAGTCGGTTATTTTTAGTGAATCAAAAACGTACAGCACAACCAGTATAGGCCCATCCTTAAAAAAAAAAAGACCCTTATGAGCTGGGTCTTTAAAGTGAATCAAACACATACAGTGAGCATTGTAGTCTGATTACCAGCTAACTGAATGTAAGAAAGCAGTTCTTTTTAGTGAGCTCACAACAGTTCAGCCAATCTAGTCCAGTTTCTAGAATAATGATTCCAAACAGTTACCGGTATACTGTATACTGTATACTGACTGTAATGAGTTGGCTCTGTGAAAAGTATATATATTGTATATATATATAATATAAAAAATAAAAAGTAAAATAAAAATAAAAAAAATAAAAACTTTGAAAGTTAACAAAATCATTAAAAGACAAAAGTTGTTGGCTAGTCTCATCAATAGTTTTGGAACATTTGTGATTGTCAAAAGGTGACTTACTGTTGCTAATGCGAGCAGGCGCTGTCTGTGATCTTCCTGCTTTGCCATCTTTGAGAGTTTGCGGAGGAGGCTTTGTGAGGGTGGGGTGGTGACATCCAGATAGTAGGTAAGAGCTTGGGCAAGAGGACATGGTGGTATCCGTTCATCTCTCTGCCACCTTTCACCATCTGCAGGACAGCATTATTAGGTATCATTATGTTATCATGTGTAAGACTTCCATTATGTAATTAGGTAAGATGGTTCAGTACCGGGGTAGGCACTGAGGAATTCCAAGCGTAGGCTCTGATTGATAGGAGGGGCACTGGGCAGATGCTTCAGGATGCCAGCTACTAATTCAGGTGAGTTCCCTGGGAAAATCCCGACATGGTCTCCAGGGACAAAGTTTAAGGTCTCTGTACTCCCATCCATCTCTAACTCCACCAATATTGTAGAACGACTGAGAACATGTAAAACAATCGAATTAATACTGTGTTCTGAGCAAATAAGGCAAAACGTACAACATAACAATGCACCTGTTTCTAGACATTACTATTATTATTACTATTTTTATTAATGGAAATACAGATGCATGAATACGAGTTAATTTGAGAGCAAACCTTGACTTTGGGCTCTGTAGATTCTGTCTTCTCTTCAGTTTCATGGGAACCACCGCTTTAGAATGGAGAGCTGACAGAGCTGTAAAACCAGGCCAGATAATTATAATCACTCCAGAAATATTGCAAATAAATCTCATAATAGTATTATTCTCTGATTTTTATGATTGCTGATCTACATATTTCGATGTAAAATTTCTAAATGTCATTCAGCAGTTCAATATTCAACATAGCATTTTTGCTTCCCTTGTTGACCACTACTTCAGGTTTCATCAAGTTTTGATCATAATTTCTCCCTAAATGATGTGTTTTTATAAGGACATAGGTCTAAATGTACCTGTGATTCGGTCAAGTGTACAGCTGTCATTCTGAACTCTGTGCCTCTGAGGATCCCAGGAATCTGCCAGACCTTCTTTTCCTGGAAGCTGACCTTGAATATTAAACTCCTTGCATGCATCCTATACATACAGAAAAACAATCTCATTGTTTTACCGTTCACCAGTTTTAAGTACCGAAAACAATGAATGCTCAATGTTTATTTTATTACTGAGACCTTAAAGGCAGCGCAAGCCCAGACTGAGAAAGCTTCCTCCTGTCCGTTCAGCTCATCTCCCTCTCCTGTGGCGGACACACGGATGGCTCCCAGCGCTGCAAACCTAGCATCCACTGCATGGGCGAACGCACAGAATTGAGGGTACATTCGAGAGCCAAGACCAAACACACAGTACCTGAATGGGGGAAGAAACAATTAAAACAACATTCTCTATCCAGGAGTAGAGAGAAAATAAATGTAAGGCATTTTAAATACTAACCTCACTTTGTTACTGAGGTTTTTCAGGCTGAGAAGCTGCTTCTTGAAACTCTGAGAGGAGAAGAAAAACCATGTCAGCAAACAAGAATCACATTCTAGTTACTGTGGTCCCTGTACAAATAATCACTGCAAAAGCAAATGATTTCTTCCTAAAGACCTTTTCATTCTGACACATTGTAAATTCTGCACTAATTATGTTAGGTGATAATAACAGTTCATTACTAGCATCACTATAAGGTCACTGAGCATAAATATATCCACACCTCTCCATTTCCTGGACAATCTCCATTGCCAAAAGTGCTGGTGACAACAATTAAGAGGCTTTCCTTCTCCAGTTCACTGAAGTTGTAGTCCTCCATGCAAATGACCTGTGTAAATTATAAATTATTAATATATTACAAATGTACATTATGTGTTTGCTGAAAAGACAAAGATCAAGCTGGGAGTATGTTTATTCGTTTGAACAGATTAGTGTTTTTTTTATTTTTTTTTAAAGATTTATTAGTTATTGTATCCGGTCATAAGGGTCAGTTTTTTATTGAGATTTATACATCATAAAATAAGCAAATAAAATACATAAAATATAGCATAATAAATAATCATTCCACTGATGTATGGTTTGTTAGGTTATGACACCATTAAGCAGAGATACTATTTTAATATCTGGAATCTGAGGGTGCAAAAAAAAAAAGATAGAAAATATTGAGAAAATTGCCTTTGAAGTTGTCCAAATTAAGTTTTAAGCAATGCATATTACTAATCAAAAATTAAGTTTTTATATATTTATGGTAGTAAATTTACAAAATATCTTCAAGGGACACGATATTTACTTAATATCCTAATGATTTTTGGCATAAAATAAAAATCTATCATTTTGACCCATACAATTTATTGCTGGCTATTGCTACACATATATCCATGCGACTACTAGTTTTGTATTTATAATTTTTATTATACTATATTATTCAGATCATAAATTGGATATAAACAAAATATATAGAATTTACACTTATCAACACCAAATAAATTGCAAATGTAATGTTAAGGTTCATATCAGGTTGGCCTAGCACCTCAAGGAACCAATTTCCTAGTTTCACTTTTTATAGAGGGTCATATTATTAAGAATGTGTCACATACGCCCACTTCCAGCCAAGTGTGGGTAATAAGGCTCAAATTGAGTCATAGGAGAGCGATAAATGACATATGAATCAAGGGTGATGGTCCTCTTACCCGGGAGCTGAATGCACAATTCATCATGGTGTTTAGTTTCTTAGCAAAAGTCTGTGATTTCCCTGTTTCTGTGGCGTAGAGAACAGTGCAACGCACCCTCTTGGCCAGGGCTGATTTAATGAGTGTCTGAGAGAAGAGCACTACTCTAGAAGAGAGAAAAGAAAACAAGAATTTTAGCCATACTGGCTACACACCAAATGTTCACAGCTAACCTTTCAAGCATTCATTACATTGTTGCAGACAGATCTCTTCTGAGAGAACAGCACTGTGTTGTTCTGGTTGAGGAAGTGTGAACATGATATTGAGGTACCTGATCAATCCTTTGAAGCTGATTGCATGCCTCCTCTCCATTCTCTTCTTGTCTTTCCACTTGTGTGTCAACCATGGATCAGGCTTTAAATGGCAACAGACGAGACACATTAAGGCAAGAACATCCCAAAACGTTTGTTTGGGCATCATCATATTTCACACAGCTACATGCCACTAATCTGGCAATAATATTCCAGCAATGCACCTTTTCTGATGAATGCGGAAGAGATGTACTGACCTGGTAGTAGAAAAAGGGTGACAGGATGTAATTCAGCATTTCCTGGTGGAACACAGGCGTTAGAGATCCAGACATTGGTGGCACCAGCCAGACCCAATCGGCTGGACAGCCTCCGCGCAGACGCACCTCCATCTCCATGTGCTGCATGAAGGACTCTGATGCAGAATGGTGGTCGGTAATGGTGACCTTATTTTTCTGTATGCCAGTAAGACAAAAAGGTGATAAAAACTGGAAATAAATTTGTTTGATCTCATCGTATGTAGGTTTCAGAGTGGACATTCATGCTTAAAATTTCTATAAAAATCACATTTCTGTATGAATCTCATTGAACGAATTTTCTTACCAAAGTGTTTATAACTGCTTGCTATTTAAATCCACTTTACCTGAAAACTGTGCATCACTGCGACATTGATGGCCACCAGAGCTTGATCCTTCCATAGTGAGGACAGTTTTTGTGTCTCCAAACCCATATGACGGCCAACCCGCTGTAAGAAAACAAAATAAAAGAAAATCAGTACCTAAAAACATTTTCTTCTCTACTGTAACATTGAAAATATTGTAGCACCTCAAGAACATTGTAGCGTTGGGTATCACAGAAGTCCCTCACTCCAATCTCAGTGCCCAAGTACCAACCGTTAAAAGGACACGCTGGGAATTCAAGACCACCAATCTCCAGCAACATGTTGGCCACTGCAGGCAATGCATACCATCGGAGATTCAAATCCTTAAACCACTTGTACCTGAGGAAGTGCATGCAACCAACTTTACTGCTATGCAAAGGCATTGGCATATATTTTGCAACAGACCCTTGATCATATAATTGAATTCAATACTTTAGAAATAAATAATCTATTTTGCAGATGCAAATCCATTACATTTATAGCTCTGCATGGTTGCACCAATATGGCTCCATCAACTAGCACTTCAGTCAAATTCGCATAGTACTTAACTAAACTAATTAGGTAGCTTTCTAAAGTGAATAACTTTGGGCCTCATGTCTGGCTGAAATAATGTGGCATAGAGACAGGCTGTCTTAGGTTTGAATGGTTTTGCCATTCTAGCCTGATCTTTAAGTGCCTAGGAGCATTTGATTTTAAAGGTCCTTGTAATGCAAGCTCTTAAAGGGAAAAGCCTTGAATAATTTTCTCTTCAAGAAGCAAACAGATTTACTGTGGAATCAAGTAGGCTGCAAGTCATTTCAGAAATCTGAGCACTTCAGTCAAGAGCTCTGGTGGTCTGTGTAAACAACATCGCACTCGAAACACACATTACAAGACTGAATGTCTGACTTTGTGTCTTTGTATTAAATCCATTGCTGCATTGTTACGTAATGCAATAGTTTAGAGAGTTATCAATCAACTGAATCTACTACAAGCATGTTTTTCTATTCGGCTGGAGTGCAAAACCATTGGCACTTACTGTGGGTGCTCCATGGGAACTTCCAAAATTAAATGTTGGGGAATTTCAAAAAACTGAGGGTCCTCTCCATTAGCTTGTAACACCAGTGGAAGCACATCAAACTGGCCGTAGTTTGGTGTCCATCCAAGCTGGATGCAAATCTGTGTCAAAATGACAAGATTAAAAGTTTGATGTAAAATGGACAAAGGCATATATATGAACTACCTTAAAACTTTTAAAAACTAATTATATAATAACACCCATTATGAAAAATATCTAGAAGAAAATATCTTAAAAATCTGAAAATATCTATTTATAAAAAAACAGAAACTAGTATCTACCTCTGTGAAGTCAACACTGGCAGGATCTCCTATTATTGTACCATCTGTCATCTTATAGCCAGCGTATCGTACCAGTTGACTATTCCATACACGGAAATCATGTTGGCCATCAGTTCTTTGAGGAAACACAGTGATAGCAGACCTGGCAAAATAAAAGAAAGTTAATTGTGACATCTTGTTCCACTTGCAAAGACAATCAAGATGGATGGATTATTAAAAAGCTGGCATAACACATTCTTGGTTTACCTCAGGTTGCCTCCATTGGTAGCAAACTGAATATGATCGCACAACATCTGAAACATATCCTCAGCAGTTCTGCATTTACGTGCATCAAACAGCTGCACAGGAAAAAAAGACCTAAATATAACTAGCCTATATGACTGCACACTTAATATGTGTTTTAGTTCAAACTAGAGAAACTACCTGTAAATTAGCCCACTGAATTCTGCCAATGCATCTGGGTGCATTTCTCCATGCTTGCTTAGCCCCAAATTCCACTTCTTTTGTGGTGAGCTGATATGAGCCAGTGGCCTCTATTTCCTTCGCGACTTCCTCCAAACGAGACAGATGCTCCTCGACTTTTGGGCTGAATAACAGACATAATTCAGTCAACTAGTCAACCATTTACTATCTTCAGAATTAAGCCAATTTATTATGTCATTAAAATAGAGTAAAGAACAAGAATATAAGCTCGCTCTTAGAATTAACCACTGAAAACCCATCTGACTATTTTGAGGAAACATGTCCCTTTCGATTTCTGTGCTGGCTTTATGACCCTATAGGTGCTTCCTACTTTTTAAAGGATTTGTAGTACTGATTGATGAAGTCAATAGCTTGCATAAGGATGTCATCTGAGCTTGGCAGGGTGGAGGAGGGACAGCGCGTCATAGCCTTTGGAGTCATTATAGAGCCTTCACAAACATTAGACATACAAATCTGGCTCTGAAATAAAAGGGGAAAGTTCAATATTACTCTTTACCTTATTACTCATCACTCTGTGCAACTGCCAAAATAACATTGGTTAAAATGACACAATCACCTCTATAAAAACTTGAACTTTATACAAAAAAAAAAAAAAAGTTCGTGGTTAGCTAAGTGTGTTTAAATTAGTCAGATCTGCATTTGTTTATATATATAAAAAAAAGTATTTCATAATTATGTAGAAATAACTCACCTTAACCGCCCCATGATGTAATGTGTCTTGATGGCACGACCCATCCTGGAAGTTCTTCACTTTCTTGGAAAATGGGCATTGATTCACCTTGTTCACCCATTGCTAGGCATAGCATCAGAATGTTAAGAGACTGCATTTCCATTATAACACTGCATTTTATGTCACAGTTTTGCTCACCGTATTTTTTGTAATCTGCTGTGGTTTTACGTTCTTGTTCTCCCATTGCTAGGCAAAAACCAATAGAACGTAAGAATAACGCATTTCATTAATGATATCACATTTTATTTAAATTCAAGTTTTGTTTACCGTATTCGGTTTCATCTGCTGTAGTATTACATTATTGTTCTCCCATTGCTAGACACACCAACAGAACATAAAGATTAACAGTTGTATTTCATTTATGGCATTACATTTAATGTATATTTACATTTTGCTTACCGTATTCGGTTTAATCTGCTGCAGTATTACATTATTGTTCTCCCATTGCTAAACATACCAACATAATATAAGGATATTGCATTTCATGTATGGCACTGCATTTCCTGTTAATTCAAGTTTTGCTCACCGTATTCGGTTTAGTCTGGTGCAGTATTACATTCTTGCTGGCTTTAGAGGCCTGGTGACCCATTTTTACCTGAAATATTGAAAAAATAATAAAAACAGTTAAATTTCATATACAATGTAACTGTATATGCAATTGCATTTGCATATTGACATCATTGTTATGAACTTAAATTGCATTTCTCCATATATATATATATATATATATATATATATATATATATATATATATATATGGAGAGAGAGATAGATAGATAGATAGATAGATAGATAGATAGATAGATAGATAGATAGATAGATAGATATAGATAGATAGATAGATAATACACACACACACACACACATTTGCAATTTTTTTTCTTACCTTAAGGTCTTTTCTCAGTTTGCAACGTTGTGTGCAGCTTTCCCACTTTGACATGCTTATATACTCGACCCAGAGTCTGCTGATGAGGGCAGGTCAAGAGTTGTGCTGGTCGGGGCAATGTGCCTCAAGGAGGGTGGGACAGCAGTCCAATTACAGTCTGACCAGTTCCTATCAAATGTCACAATCTTACACCCACACTGGAATCTTCATACGCCGGCGTCTATAAAACTCAGTTTGATGAATTGAAAGAGAAACTATTAACACACCTCACAAGGTATTTGGACTTTTCTGCTAAAACCAAATCTGTATTTCAAATATTACGAATATTTCAAAGAATTATTTGTCTTTGAAATAAAAGATATTAATGAATGAACAAAATGTTTTTTTTTTTTACAGATTTTACTCAAAAAGTTTACTTTTTTATTCCATCCATTCATGTATTTACTGTACATCACATCACAAATTCCCCATGTATAAAATTTAATTGTTCTCATTATATATATATATATCTATTATCTTATAATAGGGTTACAGGAACAGACAATAAATGCATAGTAAACTCGATTTAGATCCATGTTTTAAATAGGTTTGAGGTTTGCCTAATATGGTATAGTGTTTATTTTTTCAGATATTTGTTATTGTTGCTGAAATGTTACTAAGCAACTGGGAAAAACGGTAAGTTCTTTTATTACCACACATTGCTCTTAAGACTTCTATGAATTTCCCAAATCCACATGAGAATATAAAGTCTTCCTTCTTCTTTCATTATGAAAGCTCTTCAAAATATGTCAGATATTAAACTTTCTAACAGAAATTGCATGTTTGTCAGAGTAGTTAAGAGCTTTGAGTTTTCTTTTAGTCTGATGAAGATTTATGGAGATCTGTATTTTATTTTCAAGGAACAATGAATAATACTTTAACCTTTTCGCACGTAAGTTCTAAAATAGTCAGACCAGCAGTCTGGCGTGAGTTTTTTTCTGCGACCGTTATTTTGCAATCAGTCGCGTTCTAATTTCCATGGAGACGCATGAACCTTGTCATGTGACATTTCAGTCAAAATGGCGCGCACACGATGGATAACCGTCTGCAGGTGAGTAGCTTGAATATTTCGCTTTATTTAATTTTTTTATTCAAAACCTCTCAAATAATTTGTTAGCGTGTACCGACTATGGTTGAAATGGTTCTGTTTGCTGCCCCCACCCCCTCCCCTCCACTGCTGTGAACTTCGCTTGCACATGGTACTTTGCATCTCCCCCAGAACAGCCGCGTGACAATCCGTGCATCTCCCCCAGAAACGCTGCGTGACAATCGGTAAGTATTAGTATTTAGTTGTTAATTTTATGTTTCATAATCCGTGCATTCAGGAGGTAAAGTCAGGGTTCAGTTGAATTGATACGTTATACATAACGTGAATAAACCAAAGCACATATTTGACGTTAAATCAATTTTCTTGTTTGTTTTAGTATATTGCTCACCGAGTTTTATATCTCTCAATTGCAAAGCAAATCAAAAGATGCCATGTTTAAGCAGAGTAAAGCTACATGGTATGACATTGTTAAATGATATTTTCCTAGCCTACAAAACATTTGAGCAAGCTAATAAGTGAAGTGTGAGTCTATACAATTATTATATTACTATATGGTCACACCTCACTTATCAGCTTGCTCAAATGTTTGTATAGGGAAATATAATTTGATGATGTCATACAATGTAGATTTTACTTTTTTTGTAGAAGTAGTGCAGCTGTGCATATAGCCCAAAAAGAATGTGTTTTGGGCTTCATGTATGTTTTATTAATGTAAAAATAGAAAAAATATAAATGTATACCAGTTTTGTATTAAACAAAAACGTTTATTATCACTATTACAAAACAGAAAACAAATATATTTACAATGACTAACAATTAAAATAGTATCATAAACAAACACAAAATCTGTAAAAATACGCTGACTTTTGGTAAATGTTTTTGTTTAAAATAAACTGTATTATACACACTGGTACCTTTTATATTTAATAATATAATTACAATAAATTATAAAGTATCATCATAAATTCATTAATATAGGCTACTCTGACTTTTTACAGGCTTAATAATGCTTCATGAAAACCAGTCATCATATCCGCTTTGTAAACAAATATAAAACAAATATGTACAATAAATATTAAACAAAAAACTATAAATATACTGACTTTTAATAAATGGTTTTGTTTAAAGCAAACTATTTTACACACTTAATATGATTACAATAAATAATAATTAACAATGTATCATCATGAATTAATATACTTTGACTTTTTACAGGCTTAATAATGCTTCAGTGTGTGGTACTCCTCAAAACACGGGACAGCACACAAGGGAGTGTTGCATGGCACACACATGTGCTTGGTGAGGCGCCTCTGCTTGCCCTTGCGTGTGCTGGAGAGGCAGACCTTGCAGTGCCGCCTGGTCTTGCTGCCCTGGGAAGTGGTCTGAGGGACTTCAGATGGGAAATGCCTGGCTGTAAGGCGCAGAGGAGTGTCCAAGGCAGGACGCCCGCCTTTGGTTGGACCTGTACTCCTCCAGCAGCCCTCTCATCAGGTTCGTCCTGAATTGTAGGGAGGTGATTTCCTTTCCTACTCATAGTAGAGCACATCAATAGGAAGTGAGGAGAAAATATTAGTATGTGACAGTGTGGTCTGTTTATTATTGTGAATTTGTTAACACTTTAAATTACATTAATTAAAAATGTTAGCACTTTTTATCTCGTTTATATTTATTTGTATCCATTTCTCACCAGTAATTTGCCGGTAGACGATGTGGCTGTTGAGTAAAACCGTGTCGAGTACATGAAAAAATACTTTCTTGTACCACTTGGTAGACTTTCTGGTGCATTCATGAAAACCAGTCATCATATCAGCTTTGTCAACTGCACCCATCTTTTTGTTGTACTCCAGCACACAGACTGGCTTCATCATTGGTTGCCCAGTGAGGTGATCCAGCTTGCCTGTGGCTGCCATACCAGTTGGATGGACTGTGGTAAGGACATGAACATCCCTCTTGTCATGCCATTTTACTGCCAACTGTGACCCATTCTCTTTGAATTCCACCTCACCTTTTTTCATCTTGCAGGTGAACTTTGGCATCCCTTTTCTGTGTCCGCGCACGGTCCCACAAGCTCCAGTGCCAAGTGACAAGAGGTGCTGGAAAAGTATGGGACTACTGTACCAGTTGTCAACATATAGAACATGACATTTGCTTAAGTAAGGTGCTAAGAGTGTCATCACAACGGACCCAGAAATCCCAAGTCCTGGGTAATGTTGGATGTCAGTGGAGGATCCGGTGTAAATGATCATGTCCTCCACATAACCAGTTAGCACATCACACAAAACAAAAAACTTGATCCCAAATCTGTGCCGTTTAGATGGAATGAACTGACGAAATGCCAGCCTGCCTTTCCACTTCATCAGAGACTCATCCACACACAGATCCCTGTATGGCACAAAAATGCGACGAAAAGAGGAGGTGAGCGCAGTGAATATGTGTCTGATTTTTTTCAGCGGGTCATTGGAAACTGCTGTCGCATTGTTTTCAAAGTGAAGACAGCGGAGGAGCAGAAGGAAGCGATCCTGTGAGAACAAAGACCCAAAAAATGGGGTCAAGAGCATGGGGTCTGTGCTCCAGTAATCACGAAGTGATGGTTTTTTGATCACACCCATTAAGAGAACTGACACTAAAAATGTGTACATTTCAGGGATATTTGTTGGAACCCATTTAACCAGCTTCCCTTTCATTTCCTTCTCTTGCAAGTCAGAGGCATAGCGGTTTGTTTCCTCCACAATTTCTCCCATGACATCTTCCGTTAGAAACAATTTAAAACAATTTACCTCACTGGGTGATTCTGGTGGATTTTGCACACCACAGTGCTGGTTGTTAAAATTGCCTGGGCCAGGAGGATAAAAAAGGTTGGTTGCCTTCCACAACAATGAGTTTAATGTTACCTCTTCTGCCTCATTAGGAACTGGTGTCATCTCTTCGTCTTCAAAGTTGTCCAGAGCTTCAAGATTTGGGGGAAGATCCTCATCACTGTCACTCTCTGCCTCGCTGTCAAAAATCTCCTCATCAGAATTAAAAAAATTTCCTCAATTTCCTCATTTGTCAGTTTTCTTCTTTTGAATGTATTATCTGTCATTTTCTCTTATGTTGGTGAACTGGATTAAAGTTGTCTCTTTAAATTACAACAAAGGCGATTGTGAGGTAACGGTGACGTCAGCTTTACATCAGTTGTCAGCGGGAAAAAAAGACTCGCAATCCATGACAGTTAAAATATTTTTATTTTTTTATACAAAATATTTACAAACTTGTAGTTATTAACATCGTTAAATATATGTAAGTTAACTCCTAATGTGGTATTAATTTAAGAAAAAAAAACATGTTTGTTGATCGGTAAGTTATCACATGACGGGCTATGGGCGCCGCCATTATTTGTTTACAACACTGATGGAGAGTTGGATTTAGAGCCTGCTGGATTTACAACATGCAAGATCATCCATGTTTCCCGAAATATATGACTAACCCCCGCTTCACTGCATCTCACGCGACGCTCCTGCTTGACGCTCACACGCTGCTTCTGGAGTGAATGCACTCATTGATTAACATGCACGCACGTCTGAAAAAATACCCGCTGTTCACGCGTCGCTGACACTTGCGTTGTGAAACAGCTGTTATCTACAAGGTATGTGTTTGACTTGAATAAATATTAATATTACATGTTTAAAATGTTCTTTTACTGTTATATATATATATATATATATATATATATATATGAGTGTGCAATAACATATATTTCTGTTATTGTGTAGTGTATTTTAAAGTGAATGAAACATAAAATAAACATTAAAATACATTGAACAGTTGTGATAATAATTGTAGCTGAGCACGTCTGTCTCTGGCTCAGTGCCAGTCAAAGCGGGAAAGCAGTGAAAGCTAAAGTTTGAAATTTTGAATTTAGCAGTTGATCACATGATTTACTGAACGTTCTAATCACACCGGTGTGATCGTACGCTCCAGGGACCAGCCAAGACTGATCACACCGGTGTGATCGTACGTGTCAAAGGGTTAAGACATGTTGTGCATGAGAAGAATCATATTATATTTTCACTGTTTTTTAATTAAAGCTGCAATTTCTGTCAATTTACAGGTTAACTGCAGAAATATTATAATTATAAAGCAATTAGTGGATTCCTATTGTCAGCCTTCATACTTTTTTCACTTTCAGTATGCACACTTGTGCACTATATTTATTTGCAATAACAGGCCAATATTGCAGAAAATGGAGTGTACATGGGTTCACCCATATTGACATCATTGTTATGAACTCTAAATGATCTACTTTTCATTTTGCAATGAACTTTCCATCTATTTGTTTAGCAACTAATGAAAGTCACACATAGCAACCACATTACCGGATTTCACAGCTAAGAGTGAAACGCATTTCCTTCAAGAAAATATTACTTAAGATGTTTCAACGTAATATAACATTGCATTTTCTCTTGCATTTACTACTTAACTGTGCGTTTATCACCCAAGCGATGATGTTGATATGATAGAGCTACTTCGAAATACAGTAAGAGCATAAAATTTATTTCTGTAAGATTGACCTGCCATGAACCTTAATTGTTACAGGAAAGCTTCCAGTAATTATCAATAAAGTCAAAGATATTCCGAGAATTACTGCTGTGTTTGTTCAATTACTTTTTGGTAAGGTTGGTGGCAATATTGTAGGTACTGTAATAACTAGGTTTGCCAGTTACTATTATTATTATGTTTAGATTTTTGGGGATAAAACTCCAAAATACACAAATTAAATATTAAAATGTATTAATTATCATTTCATTAAAATGTACAAAATAAACATTAAATGTAATATGCAAGTGTACTACTTCAAAATACAGTTACAACATAAAATTGATATCTGTAAGAGCATGGCACATCTGACCTGCCATAAACCTTAATTTTTACAGGAAAGCTTCCAGTAGTTATCAATAAAGGCAAAGATATTCCGAGAATTACTGCAGTGATCAAGGAAATGTCTCATGATTAAACATATATGGACAGTGATTTATATAATCGTATATATTATTATATAATCTTTGAAACAAACGTTGATAGTATGATAGAACACAGTTTACACCACCAGGTGTTACCACACTGTCAGTCACATTCATAAAAACCATACCTGCTTTGTCACAAGAATAAAATTATATTATTATTATTTTGGAAAAAAAAAAAATCAAAATGAGCCCACTTCATTGCCTACATACTATTTCACATTAATAAACTGATCAGTAAGTGAATTGTTATATTGATTTTTGGGAAGGTTATTAAATTTTATGGGGGAAAAAAATCCAAAATGCACAAATTAAGTATTAAATTTATTTATTAACATTTCATTAAAATGTACAAAATAAACATTAAATGCATTGCACAAGTGTAGGTCTGGGACTTGTCATTTATATGGATCATTTGGTGTTCATTTATAACCTGTGGGTATGATGTCAGTTTCATTTTCAAGTGTTAAGTAGTTGGTGCATGACGTTTGCAGTTCTGAGTCAGCTTGATGAACACTTCTCCACAGAGGGTCACTTCTTTTTAGTATACTAGGAAGAAAACAATCATTTAATTCAGAAGAAATGTCAACAATGACTACTGGTATTTTCCTAGGTGCCAAAGAAAGTTACTTTATTTAATATCCAGTCAGCATCAGATATGGCTCTTTGAATGATCATCTGAATCCTTTCTGCATCATCTTCATCCGCATGACTGTTATAGCTCTGAAAGACAAAAACACATTCACACCTGACAGCAGGACAGGTGATTTGAAGACTATTTCTGCAGTTACAGTTTTCACATTGACGCCAGTATTTGAGGTCTATAAAGTACCTGTCTGATGGCGTGTTGGTAGTGTTTCTGCATGGCTGCTGTTGGCAGGAGTTTGCAGCAGCGCAGCAGATAGCGGTAGAGCTGCAGCGGCGTGCGGACCACAGCAGGAGACATGAGACTTTACTGTACGCCCTCACTTTCTCTGAAAGCCTGAATTTTTAAACTTTGATTGCGAAGTCTAAATGCTACAATAATATTGAGTATATCTGGGAAAGTTCGAGTTGTAAATCCATAATAAGATGTATAAAAACCCGTCACATGCACATAATTTGAGTTGTGAAGGTGAAGGATAACAACAGGGGAATTACTTCCTGATTTGAGCACTAAGCTAAATGTTTTATTTCAGAATAAAAGTCCTTGCTCTGCTGTGTAATTGTAGTACATCATTATAGTCTGTTCAGTGAAATAATGCTGCAATTATTCACAAATATCACAATATTATAAACTCAAGCACAAATGCAAAGATAAAAAAAAAAGATTGTTCTGGCATATTACAAAAATATATTTGCATGAAATGTTTTCTTTGAACGACATAATTCACAATCTAACAAGATGTTTGAAACCAACATAAAACAATCACTTCTATGTTATTCATTGCTTAAATGTAAGGTTTACAGTGCATTACCAAGACAAGGAACTTCATTTACTTTAAATGCAGAACTTATGTTTATGTTATGATAGTATTCTCATTGTGGTTGGTTATATAAAACAATTTCTCAATAGCCATATTGGAATAGAAAAAAAAAGAGGAAAAAGAAAACCATTAGGTAATTGATGAAAACACATGATAGATCTTCCCATATGATCATTTTGTTTTTCATTTAAGGTCAGAGCCTGCAACCTTGTGCAAGCATGCGTAAGATCGTTCAAGATAATGTCATCCTGGAAATTTATTGTCAGTTTTACAATGCTACATTAATAATTCATAAAAAAAAAAAAAAAATGAAGATGGATTTTTTTTTTTGAAACTCTTGCTTTCAGTCTGCTGTAGCCTAACTCATGACCATGCCAGAGACCAACAAATTACAAAATATTTTGATACACTGCTCCTCTCATTATTATTATTATTATTTAAAATTAAATAAATAAAATATATTTATCTTGTAAATTCAGCGTAGTTAAGTTAGGACACAGCTGACAAAAAAAAAAAAACAAAAAAAAAAAAAAACACACACATTTGTATTTACTTAAAGTGTATATTAATCAAGTGTATTTGAACTTTAAATCAAATGAAAGGTGCTGAGAAGCAGTTGTTGTCTGCATGCCGAATCACCAGACTGTCCAGATGGCGGCCCACAATCCCCTCATTTTACCTGGAGACACCAGTGAAAGCGCTCATTGTTTAAGAAGGAAAAGCCCCAGCAGCATCAAAGTCATTCTTATGGTGTGTGTGTGTGTATGTGCTCACATGAAGAATTCCCCACTCATCAGCGATAACATGTGTGAGCTTTCAAGATATTAAACCAAAAAGTCAACCACATCTCATAAGAAGACATTATACTCCTGACCTTAAAACAAAAGACGGGTCTGTTAGACTGCTTTTGTCATACTGTGTGGGTTCATACAGGTGACAGAATGTTTTTTGTTGATAAAATACTCAACAAACTCTCCAAAAATGTAATAAACAACAGCCTAGTAAAAGTAGTCATTGTTTATTAATTCCTCGCATCTTCAAACTGTGCCTAATACTGTGTAACTTCATCTTATCATATCATTGCTGTTGTGTTTGGCATTAGCAGGTATAAATCTCGGACATTAGATCTTCATTGAGCTGACCTACTTCGATCACAAATTCCTTGGTAAAGGAATCCAGCAGTATTGGATTTACAGTTTTGTCTATGAAAATATTACTAATGTTTCACGATTGCTATTACACAACGTAAACTATAACATAAAAAATAAAGTAAAATGCATAAATCACAGTTGTCCTGATCAAAGATTTTAATAAAATCAAAGTAACTTGAAAGAGGTGTAAACCCTTAAAATGAGCTAAACTTTCTGGAACATTCCGCCAGTTGGCAGGATTTGCCAACTTCCTGGTCTGTTTTTTATTCTTCCATGATCACATTTAGACGTCTTGATTAGATCTTCATGCTCATGTCTATTTGGAGCAACATGTTTCTTCCTCTGACATCTTAACAAAACCTGGCTAGATTACAAGAATGCTGCACGAAAAACACATTATAAGTTGCTTTTTTTTTGTTTATGTGAATGTAAGAAAAAGTAATTTCCAACAATACAGAACATTTTTTTTATCTCACTATTGTTTTATTTTTATTTTTTAGAAATCATATTAATTTATTTTTACAAAAGTGAACATATGGTTTAATATTAAATAATTCCAGTACTTTGGTTTGAGAACATGCAATTTTTTTTAAGAACAGTTACATAAATTCCTTAAAGTTTCTCCTCTAATCTACTCAATCTAATCTACTGTGGTTCTCAACATTTTGGACTCATTTTTCTACAATAATCTTTATGATTTTCCAATTGTTCATGGTTTAACCATTAGGGATTAGGATTTTCAAGAATATTTTTACTCACAATTTCTGATAAAACTGTTTAGAGCTTAGCATAGCTACGAAAAGTTATATAAAACATAAAAAGTGGGAACCCTGGTTCCTGAAAGAGACAAATAGTTGTTGAGAGGTTGAGCTAAAGTAACAAGCATCTTAATTTTTTTTAAGTTTTCAGTCATTCAGTTATTTTCAGTTTCAGTTATTTTAAATCATCTGGAGGCAACCTGGTTGAGAACCACTGTTTAAAGTACTGTACCTTTTTTTTCTGTGTCCTCAATTTCATCCTCCTGCCTTCATCCTCTAGGAAGTGAAATCATTTATTAAAGGATAAAACGCACCTCAAACATAAGTATTAGCAAGATTAATTGGTTTGTTTTATCGCACTTTCATAAAATGGTTAATCTAAAAACGAACTTTAATTTGGCACTTTCATCTAAGCTAACATCCCGTCTCTCACTGATTAATACTTAACTTTAAGTGTATCCTCATTCTTACCATACTGACATTATATATATATATATATATATATATATATATAGAAGCATTAAAAAGATTTTAGAATGCAGTGGTAATAAATCCAGGTGTATGTAAAATAAGGAAAGAAGCAACACACTTTTTTTAAATGTCAACATTTAATGAGCTTCACCACTGTACTTCAAATCTACACTCTGAAAAGAGACCGGTGATTTTTCAAAACACAGAACACATCCACAGAGTCCTTCCGGTCCCTAAGAATCACCCCCTCTGCTTTCAGGGCAGCGAATGCAAATTTTACATTTTACAATATAGTCATATATGTCAAATACCATTAACTCGAAGTATAAACTTCAAGCTTCCTTATTAAAAACTTGACAGCAAGTGCAGTACCTTCCCCGTTTGGCCCAATCGAGGTTGCGTGTTAGTCTCTTCTCACAGGCTCCGATTGAATCTGCATGTTCTCTTAGGTACGTCCGCTTCTTATGCCCTAACATATGTATGTTTATCTCATCCGACGCTCTCGGTGAAGGATACCGTGTTAATCATCGTGGGTATGCTGTGTGATCTAACAGTCAGAGAACACTGGGGTGAGAACATGGTACTCTGTACAAGGATGTGATGATGGGAACCACCTCCAACCAATCGCAACTTTAATGACTTTGATTTCTTTATACAGGGTTTGATAGGAATATAAAAGTCGGAAGGGACATTCAAGTTTTAAATCTCCACATAAAAATAAAAGCGTGGAGGTAAACAACCAAGTCATTGAGCTCGAGAGGTAGAGACCAACAATGTGAATCCATTATATACATATACACAAACAGTTCAGTGTTTCTTTAAAGGAAATTAATAATAATAATAATATTAATAATAATAATTATAATAATTAAAAAAGGGCTCTACTTCAATACTCATATCCAAAGCTCTGCAGCACACAAGACACAATTAACATAATTGTTTATGTGTTTTTTGTTTGTTTTTGTACTTATACTGATTTTGATCATTTCTTGTCTACACTTTCTAGTGCAGGGGAAAATAAAAATAAGAAGAGAAAAAGAGAGGGGGGAAAAATATGTACATTTATAAGTCTTAAGTCTCAAAAATAAAATAAAATTTCACAGCCCTAAAAATGTGCAGGCTAATTCAACTTCTATACAGCAGTATTACTTTTGTTGTTTGGCGATTTTTTTTTAATACATCATTTTTTTTTTTTTTGTAGATTTTTCGTTTCTATTGAAATCTACCAGCTAATCGCTTATTTACATACCTTACTCAGTGGATCATGGGAAAGCATGCCATAGCACATTGAGGAAGAAATAAAAATAATTCTCTAAAAATATATTAAATATTTTCTTATTTGTTTTCTTTTAGTCTGAGAGAGAGTGCAGAAATGGGAAGTTTAAGCATGGTAGAGTGAGTGAAAACTACTCCCAATGTCTTTCCAGACCCACAATATTCACCATTTCCCAGGCACCCTTTTCAGATCCATCAGATCCAGGAGTCTTTTACAGAAAAGGTGCTTTTGAGGGGGGTCAAAGTAGACGACACCGAACTGACATCTACAGGATCACTATTGTGATGCCACAGTCAGTTAGAAGCATGCACGGGGTCCATACATGCACTCACAATGGCGTTCCTCACTAGACAAAGTTCGGAAATATACCATTGCAATTATGGAATGGTTTGGTTTTACCAACAGTTCAATCCATTATTTATTTATTTGCTTTATTTATTTATTTTTAGTTTTAAGCCTTTAATTTGGTTTGCATGCTATTCTAGATACTCCATCATGGTGAGCAGGGTTCAAAGGTCATCTGAAAACACGACCTCCCCATATCATTTCGCTACATGCTAGTTGGGTTTTCAGTCTCGGTAGGAGACAAGCACCTGCAAGATTTCTGGACATGCTCACAAAGTCTCCTTCGATTCAAATAAACCCTATCAGTATGAGCATTTTCCCTCTGGCCAATCTTGCATGCTTTGGATCCTTTTGAATCGTTGTGCCATTCAGTCACCAATCCGAAGTACTAAATACTGACACAACACATCCACATTCAGGAGTACTAAGAGAAGCCTACGAATTCAGTATCTCTGCCAAGTGCTGCGCTAAGGAATACTGATTTGAAGAGTTGAATAGGAGACGGAAAGCGAGATACGAACAAAGATCGATAGAGAAAGAAAGAAGAGTGCAGATGACAGCAAAAATGGAAGTCGTAAAAAAAAAAAATCACACCGCCGTTGAAGGCAATAAACGCAATGAGCAGCTCACTACAGCCAAACGAGTCGTCACTCTAGCAATATTCAGTTTTGCTGCCCATTTTAAAAAAAGAAACTCACCACCAATAGCGTATTTATGTATGAAGCAGCTTTCTGTCGGCGCGACAATTTACATGTCCAACTAGTTCTGCACCAGGAATTTTCAAAACGCGCAGATTCCTGAAACAACTGGATTTCGCCCTCGAAATTCTGAGCAGCGGTTACTGTGACCGCTCCTTTCACAAGGGTGGGGCCTAATGAATAGGCTACTAATGAGGATAGCGTTTTTTCCGCCGTGGTTGTAGCGCGAGTGAAAGACCGATTCAGAGAAACTTGCCTTCTTTCCACACTACATGAAGCACTGCACTTCCTGTTTCCATGAATAAATAAAGCATGATTACTCGCACACAGTCGTGATGAGTTTTCCTTCAGATATACTGCACAGACTCTGCCGCCCTGCTGTTCAAAATACATTCCAAGTCCACAGAGGCCGACTTCGTCTGCCGAAAGTACAGGTTCGTACCCTTCCACGAACCTTTAGTATACTACTACAGAGCAGTGGGTATGCACGAACAGTCCCCCCGTGACCATGCCCACCCGTCCCGTGTTCCCGCTTGAACTCATCAGCAGTGGTTGCTTCTATAAAACTCCATTTAGTAACTATTACAATACACACACACATCAGCGACATGGCTAGTCCTAGACTCCAGTGAAAATGCTACGCAGGTTTGGGGATGCCTGGGGGTCAGTAGTCCAGGGGTGGACGCGGGACGGGCTGCCAGAGGACGTCCACCACCACTGTTTATCAACACCATCTTCTCCGCCGTCCTCAGCTACTCCCAAACAAGAGGAGATGGAGGCATCTCAGAGGGCTGAGCTTACTGTTGAGCTGTGGACAGAAAGAACAGGGAGATTATGTCTCGCTTTAAGGTTAAGGAGATGTCTCCATCTAGTGTTGAGACACTGACAAATAAATTGCTAAATAAGCTTGAAAAGCCCCAGATTTGTCAGGACACCAAGAGTTTTAGTAGTTTGAACCAGAGCTGGCTGGGTAGTAACTGATTACTGATTATTTGGATTATGTAATGAGATTC
>NW_020524716.1:0-35123 GCF_003368295.1 Carassius auratus
CCTTTTCTCTGTCTGGCACGACTCCTCACCAAAAGCAATTATTATGTCCCTGGAAAACACATGTAAACTAATTGATCAATCCCACAAAACTGTCTTGACCAAGCGAGGCCATTGACAGTTAAAGTTGGTAGGGAGATCTTGATTTAAGACAGGGTCTGCTCAATAACAAAAGAGGTCAGAAGGATTGTTCTGGCAAGACATTTATACTACAGTGTCTACAGTGATGTTTTGTACTTCCTGGCCTTTTCCTATGACTCATATCAAGCCTGCCAGTTTTCCATTTTAATAATAAAAAAATGGTTCCTAATTGGCCTCTAATTGAATTATGCTAAAAATGAACAGAATAAATATATTATTGCATTATAATTTTACATTTTAAAAATGTACTTGTTCTAAAACCTATTGAGCTGGCCAAATAAACCACACTGTATGATTGTAAGGCATCTTTCTCACACACACACACACACACACACACACACACACACACACACACAGACTGCATGCATTATAAGGCATAATACTTTTTTAAAGACTGCATTGAAAGGCATAATGTCTATGAGAGTTTATGAAAAGTCTATGAAAACCATGCATTTTTAAGTTGCATACATATAACTGATATTGTGTATGTGTTTACGTGTGTGTGTGTGTGTGATATATTAAAAAGCAGTAAAAATATATATATAATTATTTTATTACTTTTATATTGTTCCTTTTTTAATATTGTAAATTGCAATTATTAATATTGTGTATATATATAATATATATATATATATATATATATATGTATATATATATATATATTTATGTTATTATACAGTCGGTTTTATATATATAATATATATTATTTTTTTTTTTTACTGCTTTTTAATATTCCTTTATATATTATATTTTTTATTATACTTTTAACATTTATTTAAAACTTGCATTGTCAATATTACAAAATTAACATTACATAGTATCTAAAGAAAGGCAGTCGGTTGGGCTAAAAGAGTCTGCTAAATGACTAAATGTAAATGTAATAACAAGTAGAATGTCTTAATTCTGCCATGCAGTAATTTCATAAAATGTAAACTGGATTTTTATCCATTACTTAACCAATTAACAAATTTTTCCCTTGTAAAACACTGATTATTTGAACACCCGTACAATGTTGAAATCAGTCCCACATGGCTTCAATGCATCAATGTTGATTCTGCAAGAAATATGTTCATGACTACCGTGGATTCAACATACAACGAGCCAGCGTATGCCCACAGGCAACAGCTTTTCGACAATGACGATGTTTACTTCACAAGCCGTTCCGAAGGCCCGCAGCGCTGTTTACATTTGCCTGGATTACACTTACATCCACAGCGCTAATATGGACCAGTTTTTGCCCGGCTCGCTCCAACCACATACACGTATGATTCAGCAATTGAAATTCCAGAGCGCAACTTCCATCTTCCCCCATCCAGAGTCATATGGTACGTCCCGTCCCCATACCCTATGATGCTATGGCTCCACATTGCCATTGTGGGGTCCTCTATAAAAACGAGAAAAAAAGCCTGACTCAATGGAGCGAGGGCTTGTTTTCAGTGCTGCAGAAAGACCGCAATAATATCCTGTTACAGGCTTTAGACTCGATGATTCCATTACAGCGGCCCGCGATGGGATTGGCCAGGCTCCACTGGCAACCGCAATCCTGGGGCTCAGTTCCCCGGCTCGGCTCAGGCTCGCTCACACCATAAAGCCCTGGTGTTATTATTAGATCCATTTGTCACCAGAGTGCATGCGGTTCTGCTGTTTCAGTTCATGTTGTTTGTGTTCTTGGGATGACTAACAGCTATCAAACAAACAAAACATGGCCAGAGCGGCGAGCGGCCAAACCGAGCTTGAACCGGGATCAAGGCGGGAACCAAGAAAACACGCAGTAATTGGCTGAAATGAAACAAGTTGCTGAAAATGGCCTGACTGTTGGGGAGCGATCGAGCTTGCTTTGGGTTGCTCGGTGGGGGAATCGTTTTAGATGCCACCTGAAACACTGTTTTACATGGGAAGATGCACTGCGCCCACTCCCACAATACGGCGAACGGTTTTGGAGACGGCGTCAAGGACCAGCCACACCACACGTCGTGTTGCAGAGGCCAAACTCTAAAACGCTCTTTAAGCTGAAAAACTGACATCAAGTCTAAAGCATTTGTCTTTCAGCATGAATTAATGGAGTACATTTCTAAAGATTCGTTATTTGTTCTTTCAAATAAACGGCGGCCAAAGGGCCGCTTCCAAGCCTTCAACGTTTTAAAGCTTCTGACATCTAAAACAGATTAAGTAGCACTGTCTGGAAGATTTTCCCAAACCGTGCAGTCAAACAAAATGGATAAATGTTTCTGAAAGGCGACCATGACCAATGTTGGTAAACTGTCAAATTAAAATGCTCTAGAGAGATAACAAATGCATGCACAAGAACTTTTCCCTGAAGATTTTATTTGTTTCTTCAAGGCAAAAACTCTTCCAAGCTTTAAAGTTCTTCAAAACAGCTTCTGAAGCCCTAAACAGATTAAGGAGAACTGTCTGGATGCTTCTCCCAATCGTGCAGTCAAACAAAACTTTTGGATGAATGGTCTGGCAGTCTTGCAGAAACAACGCTGCTAAAATGTCAAATCTAAATGTTTAAGCTTGTGCAGGAAAAAGCCTCACCTTCCGGCCAGCTTCGTTGTTATGAAGGTTCATCAGCCGCCTGGCATTTTTTTTAATCTCCCGTGCATCCACGAACTTCCTGGAGAACTCCAATGCCGTATTTGATGTCCGCGGAGCATCCACCCCATTTCCAGCCCTCCTCCCTGATTGTAGTAGCCCTGTTTCTCCCTGTCGCAAGCCGCAGTGGCTCATGTTACCCTGGCTGCATGCGGCCGTCACGGCCGTGGGCGACCCCAGCGGCGGTGATGGCGTAGGTGAATGCCGCCTCCCTGCTGCCTGGGGGGAAGAGGGAACAGGCTGTGACATCTGCTCAACAGGACTCAATCACCAACAAATTTGCATGCACAAACTACCCAAAACCAACAGTAACAGTAACAGTAACTGATTACATGTAATCTGGATTACATAATAGTAATTAAAGGGTTAATTCACCCAAAAATGAAAATAAGATCATGTCTTAATCACCCTCAAAGCATCCTATGTGTTATGTTATAAATTGTCCTGGCTCTTCTAAGCGTTACAATGGCAGTAGGCGAGTGTTTTTGTTCAACAGTCCAAAAGTAGTCTAATAAAGCATGTGCATCCATTATGAAAAGTGCCTCACAAGGCTTTAGGGGGTGAATAAAGGCCTCCTGTAGTGAATCGATGCATTTTTGTAAGAAAAATATCAATTTTTAAAACATTAAAATCACTTTTTCTCACGTCTGCTGAGTGTGATACGTGCAAGCAATTCCAGCGGATGATGTAGTCAGTATACAAATATGTCGCGCATGCTCCAGTGAGAAGCACATTATTTAGAATTAGAAGCACAAAACGTGGGTTTGTAAAGACAAACATAGGAGGATTTCAATTTAAGTCAAGAATAGACTGGTTAGTCTTTGCTCAAGGAAGGAAACTTTGCTTCCTTTGCTCCTGTAAACAAACTCGCAAGACTAGCATATCTCACAGGTGCATGCACACGTTATAATGTTTTTAAATATAGTTATTTTTCTTACAGAAATGCATTGATTATCTACAGGAGGCCTTTATTCATTCCCCGGAGCCATGTGAGGCACATTTTATTATGGATGCACTTTATTTGACTACTTTTGACTGTTGAAATAAAACACCCGCCTACTCTAATGCTTTGAAAGAGCCAGGACCATTTTTTACATAACTACGATTTGAATTCATATGAAAGAAGAAAGTCATATACATGTAGGATGCTTTGAAGGCAAGTAAAACATTGGCTAATTTTCATTTTTGGGTGAACTAATCCTTAAAGTACTTGTAATTAGATTATATTATATTTTAAATGCTCATAATCAGATTACGGTTACTATGGATTACACATTTACAGATTATTCACACAATAGCAGTTCATTATTAATAATTTATTGATTCTCTCTCTTTTTTTCCCTTTTTTTTGTTCATGTGATGCAGAGATTACCAAACCTTTTTTTCTGTCAAACCACTTTGACCAAAAACATTTACTTGAAGTCCCCCTGAGATTTGAAGTTAATATTTAAATAATTTATTAACACATTTGCATGTTCTCTGATTGGTTAACAATAATCCCATTTATATTTTACCTATAAACAAGTTATGTCAAAAGTACTCTAAAAATAATCCAAAAGTAGTCCCACTAAATCACCTAAAATAAGTAATTCTCACTTACATTACTGACTACAATTTTCAACATATATTTTGTAATCTGTAACATAATATAATTTGTAAGAGTTTCCCGCAAATTTTTATTTTATTTTATTTTTTTAAAGAAGCAAAATTTGCTATCTCCACTGTTGAGGTGTTCGGATACTCAATATCTTCAGGGAAACATGACTTGGTATCTTTGTATATAATCTTTTAGAAAATGGAGTGGTATGGAATAATGATAGTAATATTTTAGAGAAGCAATTTCAAGTGAGAATGTATGATTAGTACAGATTTCTGTGTAGCTTCCAAAGATGAAAATGTGTGATAAGCTGGTTTCATCCCAGCTGCCGAATAGTGTTTCTGTACACCTTTGGGGAAAAGGCTGCAGCTGTTAACCAGCGGCCGCAGATGTTACTCAGAGTGTGAGAAAGAAAAACCAAGGTGCTGTCCAAAGTGCTGAATTCTCCTGCCAAAGCACCTTACAAACCCACCACAAGAAACACAGTGAGGTACATTTGGCCCTCCGTTGCTGCTACTGCTGGGACGCCGGCAGGTTCCACTCACACACACATCTGGATCTTTATTTAATGTAAAACATCGAGCAAACATAGCAGGACATTCACAGTAGATCAGCTCAACAATCACAGGAACAGCAATCTCTGGTCCTCTCAGCAGAGCCAAACTCTCTTATCAAAAGCTGTCTTTTCTAAAGAGAGGTGTGCTGTTACTTTAAGTGATCACATGTATGATTTTTACATCCTGTATAGAAAAAAAATAGCAACAAAACTATTTGTCGAAAACGAGAGATGCACACTGATTGGAATAATTTTCTTGGCCGAAGCCAATTTCGGTTTTATTTATTTATTTATTTTGTAAGAGTGACCTGCCAATACTGATTTTTTTCAGATTCTGATTTTCTCTCTAATTATTATAATTGACAACATATACAAACAAAAACCTGTGCTTTTTTTAATGCAAAGATTATTTTAAATTATTAAACATTACAATTCCCCCAATCTGGACAAAATTACATGTTTTCTCGCTTAAACAACTCTCAAAATAAAATGCTCTGTTACAATAAAAAAGGTAGAAATAACAATTAACTGCAAGGAATATTTTTTAAACATACAAATAAGAAATGTTGAAATAATGATGATATGAAACCAAACCAGTAGGTGGCAGTTTGAATGAGTGAGTCATTTAGTCCTTCATTCAACAGATTTGTTCAAACGACTGATTCATTCAGAAACGACACAAGTGACTATTTGGATTTATTCCGTAACGAAACACTGCCGTGTGTTGCTGGGAGACACACAACGGTTCTGCTGTGGCTTTGATTGGAACTATTTTCATCAGCGAAAATAAGCAAAAACAGTAAATTTTGTGTCTAACTAACGTAATTTTAACTTCTTGTTTATTGAACTACTATTGTATAAAATCACATTGCAATGGTGTTGAAACATTTTAGTCGTGCATTGTTGCATACCTAAGTTATATAGTAATATTATTTAAAACGTTGTTACTCTGCAGTATGCATCTATAAATTTCTGTGTGTGCTGTTGCGCTCATTTGTTTTGATTTCTGCCTTCGTTTGTTGTTCAGATGTTGTTAGTTTTGAAGTCTCTCTCCCAAACTCACTCAGGATGTGCAGGCCTCATCTGGCACAACATAAATATATCATCAGTCGCTGTAAGTGTGACCGGTCCACACCAGTCATGCAGAAAATCAACTAATTCTGGTCCCTGGCTGGTCGATCGGTGCATCACTAGGCAAAACCAATCTTAACACCATATCAACTCCCAAGCAACCAGCTAAAATACCCTTGCAAGCACATTAATCATTACAGTTTTTAATTTTAATTAATTTGCAAAGTTGTTACAAACCTTTGTCATTATGGTATATGGACTGTAGATTATTAATGTGTGGAATAAAAGCAATTTACATCAGTTTAAAATAAGGCTCCAACATAAAACGTGAAAAAAAACCCCGTTATGAATAGTTTAATAAAGTTATTGAAGAGTATGGCCCTAAGGTACACTGCGCAGCAACTTTTCAGCTTAAATTGGTTTTCTTATGGTTTACCTAAAGACTCCTATGATTTTTGTCGAGATGCTGGTTTGCTGTATCCTGAACGATACAAATACCGGAGCTCGAGGCACAGCCTTATTGTCTCATTTTCTCCCAATATTTTTAATTTTGTCACTACATGCTGGAGTAAAATTAACTGTTTGCCTTCCACTGGTGTCGATCATCAAAATTATTTTATGTTTTGGTTTTTATGTGCGCGCACCAGTCGTCCGCGAGGGGCTGGTGCACGGTTTTGTGTTTATTTTGAATATTAAAGTTTGATTTTGATTGTGCACCGGTTCCCGCCTCCTTCTTCCCGATGAATAGGAAGTTTTTATCATTACAGTTACTGTTTAATCAGATTAGTCCTCCTGGATTTGGAACTATAACTAATTGGTGATTACAGAGCACTAATTAAGACTACAAGATCTGCTTATTTCTCTCAGACTATTGAAAACAACCACGGAAACCCAAGACACTTGTTTCAAACTATAAATTGTCTGCTTCAAGTTAAAGCTGTTTCCACCATGCCGGTTTCTTTTTTTTAATTCTAAAGTTGATAATGTTGGTAAACAAATTTCCATTTCACCTTTTTCTACTACCACATCACTGTTCATCTGGGTTCACTGGTGTTCTTTTTACTAACTTTCCTCAACTGAGACTCTCAAACGGGAGGAATCTAGCATGAAATCTACCACTTCCTTGCTAGACCCTATTCCCACTAGCTAATTTAAATCTTGCTTTGATGCTTTGTGTCCTGCTGTTCTCAGAATTATAAATGACTGGGCTTGTTCCAGCAGCATTAAAGATTGCTGCTGTAACCTCTGTACCAAAAAAAATTAAATTTCAATAACTTTCGTCCTAGTTCAAATCTCCTGTTCTTGGCAAAATTACTTGCTTCTCATTTGTGTAACCATTTCACAGTTAATAATCTTTTGAACCTTTTTAGTTGGGTTTTCATAAATTTCACAGTACTGAGATGGCCTTGGTCAAAGTCACCAATGATTTGTTGATGGCTTATGACTCTGGTGCAACATCTATTCTTATTCTTCTTGATCTAAGTGCTGCGTTTGATACTGTGGATCACAATCTATTACTTACTCGTCTTGAAAGAGTGTTTGGTGTGTCTGGCACTGCCTTAAGGTGGTTAAGGTCTAATTTTACTGCTTCCATTTTGTTTCTATGGGTGGTTATAGGTCTGAGATTAGCTCTGTCTCAACTGGCGTCCCTCAGGGGTCTGTTTTAGGTTCTTTACTTTTTTAACATTTATTTGTAACCTTTAGGCCACCTTTTGAGATCGCTCGGCGAGATTCAGCTGCCAGGATCTTAACTGGGACTAGGATTACCAGTCAAATTACTCCAGTGTTAGAATATCTGCATCGGCTCCTGGTCAGGTTTATCGTGGATTTCAAAATTATGATGCTTACTTTTAAAGCACTACTACATGGTCTGGCACCAAATTACCCTACAGAATTGTTACATCCATGCAATCCTAGTCGTAGATTGCGTTCAAGTCAGTCAAACTTGTTGGTTGTTTCTCAAACATTTCTAAGATCTATGGGCTTTCTCATCTATGCTCCTGTCCTTTGGAATTCTTTGCCGCTTGAACTTAGGGAAGTTTAGCGTTATGATGTTTTTAAAGTTCAATTTAGGAATTTTTTTTTTTTCCCTTGTATTTGCTTGTTGCTTTTGTATTGTTTTTTTATTATATTGGTTATATTGTGTTCAGCACTTTTAAAGGCGCTTTATAAAATAAAATTTATTATAATCACTTTCGTAAGACACTGTAATTGCTTATTTTTATCTATTAATGAAAACGTATGGCTTCATGAAATTTACATTTATAAAATATTAGAAATAATGAGACCATAATATTCAACGAGCCAGCTTGTGACAGCAGAGAAAACTTTCACTCCTCACACACTGGCATGTACAGTACAATTCTTCGACTCAAACACACATACACACAGCATAATGTGTAATGTAATCGCAAAAGCAGGAAAAGAAGATTAGTGCAAATGTAATGGCAAAAGCACAGACTAGCGTTTGGCTCCCACACGCACACACACAAAGACTTTAGAGAAATGAAGGGGTGTTGATGGACTATCACCCCTGTTGTGCCTGGATCTACAACGGCTGCTAATGAGACCAAATTATGTAGAGAAACTGAGAGAGCAGATGCAGAATCTCTATTTGAGGCCAGTAAGTTCTATGCTCAGAATATACTATTTATGAAGCATACAGTCTATGTGCAGTATATGTGCAGTAAACAACGGGGCACAGTAGATAAAATAATCTACTTTCCTTTTCAGTGTAATTACAGACACAGAGTTTTCGTCCCTTTTTTTTTCTTTAATTGGCCAAAAGTTAAGACATTTTTACTCAAAATCTAATTGGCTATCCAATATATTTTTCAAAATGTTCTTTCTTTCTTTTTTTATGATTTTAGTTTTTTACCTTTATTGCGATATAGGACAGTTAGTTGGCAGGAAGTCAAGTGGGGAGCCTAACCCTAACCCAAAATTAGCATGTTAATGCAGGCAAATTAATGACATGAAAAATATTTAACACCGTTAATGCAGGGGCGGAGCTAGGGTTGCAGGGGTGGAATTAGGGTTGTGCGGTTAAGGCTGGGCGGAGCTAGGGTTGCACGGTTAACGCAGGGGCGTAGCAAGGGTTGCACGGTTAACGCAGGGGCGTAGCAAGGGTTGCACGGTTAACGCAGGGGCGTAGCAAGGGTTGCACGGTTAACGCAGGGGCGTAGCAAGGGTTGCACGGTTAACGCAGGGGCGTAGCAAGGGTTGCGCGTTAACGCAGGGGGCAGAACATGGGTTGCACAGTTATTGCAGGGGTGGAGCTAGGGTTGCGCAGTTAATGCAGGGGCGGAGCTAGGGTTGCGCAGTTAATGCAGGGGCGGAGCTAGGGGTTGCGCAGTTAATGCATGGGCGGAGCTAGGGTTTCGCACTTAACACAGGGGCAGAACTAGGGTTGCACAGTTAACACAGGGGCGGAACTAGGTTTGCGCTATTAACGCAGGGGCGGGAGACTAGGTTTGCGCAGTTAACACAGTGGTGGAACTAGGGTTGAGCAGCTAACGCAGGGGCGGGACTAGTGTTGCGTCGTTAACACAAGGGTCGAGCTAGGGTTACACTGTTAATGCAAGGTTCGAGATAGGGTTACACGGTAAATGCAGGGGTGGATCTAGGGTAACGTTGTTAATGCAGGGGTGAAACTAGAGTTGCACGGTAAATGCAAGGGCAGAGCTAGGGTTGCACAGTACATGCAGGGGTGGAACTAGATTTGCGCAGTTAACGCAAGGGCGGAGCTAGGGATACACGGTTAACGCAATGGTCGAGCTAGGGTTACAGGGTTAATGCAGGGATGGAACTAGGGTGACGCGGTTAACGCAGGAGTGAAAATAGAGTTTCATGGTTAATACAATGGCAGAGCTAGTGTTGCACAGTTAACGCACTGGTGGAGCTAGGTTTTTCAGTAAATGCAGGTGTGGAACTAGGGTTGTGAAGTTAACACAGGGGCAGAGCTATGGTTGCGCAGTTCATGCATTGGTGGATCTAGGTTTGCGCAGTTAACGCAAGGGTCGAGCTAGGATTACACTGTTTACGCAAAGGTCGAGCTAGGGTAATGTGGTTAACGCAGGGGTGAAACTAGGGTTGCACGGTTAATGCAAGGGCAGAGCTAGGGTTGCACAGTAAACGCAGGTACTGAGCTAGGGTTTCGCAGTAAATGCACGAGCGGGCTAAGGTTCTACAGTTTATGCAGGGGGAGAGTTAGGGTTGGCCATCCCACTCACAACTGCTGCTTCTATCTCTTTTTTACTTGACATGGACTGCATTCATTCAGACACAGAATGACCACATCATCCGGGATACTTTTCAGATGCATACTCCACTTCGTGCCAGGCGCAATTTAAACAAGCGCAGAAATAGTACCGGTGATGAGGAGCTTCAGTACAATTACAGGGAACTGCAGTCAGATGAGATGTTGTCAGGCAGTTTGTCAGTAATATTAATTATTCTGTCCTGTTAGCCATTACACTGTTCTCATAGTACTCGCTCTTCCATTGCACACACAAATACAGCCTGTGTTAATTTTCGTATTAATGCGCGCTCAGCACCGGCAGCTCTTAAAGCAATCGCAGCCAAATAAGCTAATTACCAGCTGCTCTGATGCCTGTTAATCAGAGAAACAAAAGAAACATAGCGGAAATCATCTATTATCAACTTTGAACATAGTGTTGATGAATTTTCTTTCATTTCAGTTTATTTCCTACTTACTGAAAGGCACAGGTAAATATGCAATTTATTATAATGGATTTATGCGAAGATTGTTTTATGTTCACTTAAAATATAAGTTTTTTTTAAGTCTAATAAATGTTTAAATCAACAGCTCTACAATTACGTTGTAATGTTGAATGGTTAAATATTAAGAAAGAAACAACAAAAGAAACAACAAAGACATCAGTAGGATTGGTATCAGTAAAACTCACCTTAATTCATAAAAAAAAATAAACACTAAACACTAAACAAATATTAAAATATATTGTTTCTACACTAATTTTAAGATTGAATGTGAAGTTATTGCAATATAAAAGTATATTTAAAAAACTTTAATATTAGGTGGGATTAATCATGATTAAAGTAAAAAAAAAATCAACTGATAGCATTGATGAATTTGTTTTATTTTACTGTAATTTACATATATAAGCATATGTTTAAGTTAGCATATATATTTTTTATTTCCAATGTAAAGTGAAAAATACAACTTTGCTGCTTTCAAAAGCAAAAAATAAAAAACAAAAATGAATACAAGCTCACAAACAAAACGTCCCAATACCAGTTTCCAAGATTTTCTAAAAATACAGTCTTCCCCAGCCTCACAATCTTTCCTATCCATCGCGCAGGCGGTGCCCAATCAGGCTGCTGTCCACATCGGGTTAACGGTACGAGAGGGCCATACTCACAAACGCCAAAGTGAATAAAGCACATCAGAGGAGGCCAGACCCAAAGCCCTGACTCGACTCCAGCTAGAAGCACCCTGGGATAGCCTCGAACCCTGCCAGTGGAAAACTGGACTGACCAGAAAACCCTCAAAGAACTTGGAAGGGAAGGAGAGAGGAATATTAAAACAGATGTCTAATAGAGTTTAGTGGCAAGTGTCTGCGACAGAATCCAAGATCTCTGTGGAAGAGTAACGCTTTGTCTCTGTTTACCCTCACTTTACGTATAATATATATATATATATATATATATATATATATATATATATATATATATCCTCATGACCTTATGTAGAGAGGGGGGGTGGACGACTGCGTCTGTCATGCCGGCTGACCGCTTTGGCTCGGAAGGACGAGAGCGAACCACTAAACAAATCACGTTTGACACGGCTGAGGAGATTTACAACCTCTGAGAGAACAAACAATCCCGTTGAACCCTACGATGGCCTGGGCAGCTCCAAATGCTCCATTCATGCCGCCGAACAGACGTAGCGCACTTGAGGGACGCTACGCCCACCTGGAGGGCACTTTGAGGCCGGAGAACACAGCCAAGTTCTGCTAAATCTGCTTTTTCTGCTACATCTGAGGTCAGCGAGAGCATCGAGAAGAGTTATGATGAAGCTACAGTCATCAAATGAGAGGAGAGACAGTCACTGGCGCTGCACTGCAAACTCATTAGTGAAGTCGAGCATCACTCAAAAAGTACAACTCTGTCAAGAGTCACAAATGACAGGAAGAGATTGTGTGTTCTGTAAGTTTTACAACAACCGGAATGAGCAGATCCTGTTCAATTTAACATGAGTGTCTCTGTGTGCTGTGATGCATGCCAGATTCTAGATAATAGATGCAGTGTCAATTATTTAAAAAATTGATAAAAAAAATAAAATAAAAATAAAAATAAAATGTTTTAACATTTTTTACACACAGACAGACAAATAATATTCCTTTAAATGTTTAAATATATTAAATGTTTAAAATATAAGCATAAAATATATTTAATGTGTGTGTGTATATATATATATATATATATATATATATATATATATATATATATATATATATATATATATATATACACACACACAATAGATTTTTGTATGTATAACCCTATATATAATAATACAATTAAATGCAGTTATTTATTTTCTTTTTTTACTTTGAATCTACTTGCCAGTAGTGATTGGGTGAAATTATTATATTTTTTACCTTTTCAGAGCAAATACATCAGACATGAAACATGTTTTTATGTTCAGAAATGAGCTGCAAACACAAACACAATATATCTGTAAAAGTGTGCACACATGAGGGAAGAGTTTCCTTTACATGAAATCAAAACAAGTTGAAAACGCGGTTTAATCCAGCACTGGGGGAGTTTTGTGTCTCTCTGCATTTCTAGATCATTCTTGTTCAATGTTTAGCAGCTCTTTAATCACGACTCCATCAAGATAAGCTTTGATGAAGCGCATTACTGCTCTATTGTTCATAAGCGCTTACATTTGAATGCTCTTTAAGATCTGCGATCAAAGAACCACAATAGATCATTTATCACATACGCTTATCATTCATGAAAATGCACGGCGATTTACATTTAAAGTGTCTATGATAAGGGTTAAAGTCCATCCACATGTCTAGTTCAGGACAGAGAGATGATCTGATTGTGACAGACGCAGCTTTTATCCTCCTCACATCCTGTTTCTGTCATCCATTCATCCATCCACACGGGAGGAGGGCTTGCTGAATCATCACTGTCTCCTATTCACAAACACACACTACAGCTCTGCACCATTTCAATACACACTCACTTGCACAGAAAAATTGCAAAAGCAACAGTAATAGCAATAATAATACATCCTATTAAATTATTTAAAAAACAAACAAAGCAAAATTATAATGCAAATAAAAATAAAAATAATTATATATATATATATATATATATATATATATATATATATATATAATAAAACTAATTAAAAAATAACATTAAATTTTTTTTAAAACAAATAAAAATAATAATAAAGTAAAAAATCATACAAATTACATGATTTTTATGTACACCATTTATTCTTTTTTGTAAAAAAAAAAAAAAAAAAAAATATATATATATATATATATATATATATATATATATACACAATTCACTTAAATTAACATTTAAATTAGTATAAATGTAAATGTTATAATATATAATAATTACTAAAATTATTATTATATTTACATTTTTATAAATATAAAAATAAATAAATTAAATATTTTACATTTCAATTAATAAAATAAAAATAGATTTTATTATAATTAAAATATAAACCACTGTAGATACAAACGTATACACACACACACACACACACACACACAGTATTACCTTTAATTAAATGCAATTGTTTTATTTTGCTTCTTTTAAATTTTGAATCTAGTGAAATGATCATTGCTCTAAATAAAAACTAATTAAAAACTAAGATTAAAAATAATATAAAAATCTCTCTTAAAACATTGTCAAAATTTCCAAACTTTCCAGTCAAAATAAAGAAAATTCTGAAGAAAAAAGGATGTTAATTTCAACCTAAGATGTCCATTTGTAAGCTACTCATATTAATTTAAAAAAAAATGTAAAGTGTTTAAAAATTACAGCACAACAGAAGTGGCCTCTTATCTCTTGCTCATTTTCCTACTTTTCTTCCTCTCCGTTTCATTGCTGTTCTGTTTCAGTTCTTAATCCCTGATGAGAACATCTAATCCCTGACCTGCACTAAGCGAACACATTTCCATACGGATACACTCGACTCACGGTCAGTGATTGATTGAACAGGAATACCTCCAGAGGAGATTCAGATCTGCTTCCTGTGGCTGCATGGTGATTTGACTAATCTGCACTTTATCAGTGACAGACGGCCGATGTCAAAGTGTCAGTACCTGCCGAGACAGCGCTCTGACCCTCGCTGCATGCAGGAAAAGGCAAATGCTTGGCTGCAACTCAGACATGTTCGATGATTTAATCCAAGCTTCTAATTCCAAGTAACTCCTGACATTAAATTCCATGTAAGTAGTTGGATTTCACACTTCAGGGCATACGCTTGAGATTTCCTCCTGATAACTGCAACGTCACTTTGAGGAAAACTTCCTTCTCATTCTGTTACTTGCAGACTTGTCTTGAGGTGCTGATGCACAGAAACGAGGCATTTCTGAAAATTATGGGATGTGAGAGGATGAAGCTTGTTTCTACTGTGACTCTCACAACTCAGTCTTTGAAAGTTTTCTTGCAACATTTTTTTTTTGCCACAATAATTGTACATTTTATTTAGCCATTCACAATTTTCTCCCCAAATTTTCCTCCAGTTTATATCTTGCGATTGTAAACACAACACAACTTAAGTTTACATCTCACAATTCTGTTTATATCTCGCAGTTCTGAGTTTATATCTCACAATCCTGAGTTTATATCTTGCAATCCTGACTTTATAACTTGCAATTCTAAGATTATCGCAATCTTGGGTTTATATATCGGAATCCTGAGTTTATATTTTGCAATTTAGTTTATATCTTGCAATCCTGAGTTTATATCTCGCAATCCTGGGTTTATATCTCAAAATCTCAAGTTTATGTCTTGCAATCCTGAGTTTATATCTCACAATCCTGAGTTTATATCTTGCAATTCTATGATTATCGCAATCTTGGGTTTATATATCGGAATCCTGAGTTTATATTTTGCAATTTAGTTTATATCTCACAACCCTGAGTTTATATCTCGCAATCCTGGGTTTATATCTCGAAATCTCAAGTTTATGTCTTGCAATCCTGAGTTTATATCTCACAATCCTGAGTTTATATCTCACAATCCTGAGTTTATATCTTGTAATCCTGAGTTTACCGCAATCTTGGGTTTATATATCGGAATCCTGAGTTTATATTTTGCAATTTAGTTTATATCTTGCAATCCTGAGTTTATATCTCGCAATCCTGGGTTTATATCTCGAAATCTCGAGTTTATGTCTTGCAATCCTGAGTTTATATCTCACAATCCTGAGTTTATATCTCACAATCCTGAGTTTATATCTTGCAATCCTGAGTTTACCGCAATCTTGGGTTTATATATCTCAATCCTGAGTTTATATTTTGCAATTTAGTTTATATCTCACAATCCTGAGTTTATATCTTGCAATTCTATGATTATCGCAATCTTGGGTTTATATATCGGAATCCTGAGTTTATATCTTGCAAACTTGTGTTTATATCTAGCAATCCTGAGTTTATATATCGCAGTCCTGAGTTTATATTTCTCAATTCTGTTTGTATCTTGCAAATTCAGAGTTTAAATTTCCGAATTCAGTTTGTATTTTGCCATTTTTATCAAACAATTCTGAGTTTACATTAATTCTGATTTTCTCACAATTCTTTGTTTATGTTTCGCAATTCTGAGTTTATCACATCTGCATTTGTAGCTTGACATTCTGAGTTTATATCTCACAATCCTGAGTTTATATCTCGAAATCCTGAGTTTATATCTTGCAATTCTGAGTTAATATCTCAAAATCCTGAGTTTATATCTTGCAATTCTGAGATTATCGAAATTTTGGGTTTATATATCGCAATCCTGAGTTTATATTTCGGAATTCTGTTTATATCTTGCAATTCAGAGTTTGTATTTCAGAATTCAGAGTTTGTATTTTGCTATTCCTATCGCACAGTTCTGAGTTTACAGTACATTAATTCTGAGTTTCTCACAATTCTTTGTTTGTGTCTCGCAATTCTGAGTTTATCGCATCTGCATTTGTATCTTGACATTCTGAGTTTGTATTTTGCAATTCTGCTTATATCTCACAATTCTGATTTGTATCTCGCAATTCTGAGTGTAAATCAAGGACATACATAATTTTTATTTAAACTGTGAGAAACAAAGTCTGATCTAATATAATAAATTATAATAATTATAAAATTAGAATTACATGAAAAATGTCTGTACTGTGAAATAAAAAGTCACAATTACTTTTTTTTCTGTGGCGGAAACAAGCTTCCATACAACAGCATCTCATCAATGTCAATGTCAATCATGTTGTGCGCTGTTACGTGAAATCAAATTGCATTCTGCAGAATATTGCACTTGATTAACTTAGTTTGGTCAAAAATTAGACCTCAAGGTTTGCTTTTCTGTATATAAGACCTTCTCGGTATATTGTTAGGCTTCACTGGAGAGTAATTTGCAATTAGGTTCAGATTGTGCACAATTCAGCCTTGTGCTTTCCATGAGGGTTTGATTTCACCACAAATGAAGAGAGAGAAAGACGTCCGTTTATCTGAAACCAAAACTGGTCGTATGCAAACAAGCAACCCGAGAAACATCTAATATAGAGCTTTATATTCTAAACACCATGAGTGGAGTGATTCATGAGGGATCTCCGTAATGTGTCTTCATTACTTCATTATGAGTTTACTTTGGAAACACAAACACAGACCATCCAAAACAACTTAGATTTCTTCTTCTGTGGTCTGATATTTGATACCTAAATTTAGGCAAATTAAAAAAAGAATGCCGTTGCCTGAAATTTTTTAGATGAACCTTAACAAGCATATAAAATAGAGTAGAATAATTGCACAATTCTACTTCATGAGACAGAGATGGATGACCATATAATCCAATTTAGCCTCAACTCCTGGATTTTGTGTTGTTTGCAAACATTTACACCAGAATCATGTGACGTTGTTTAGTATAACATCTAACATCTAAACCTCTTTAAAACAAGATACATTTTCTCAAACTGTGCTTAAGATACCACAGTCGAGTCAAAAGACAAAGATCTCAATATGAACAAAGATCTCAATTCACACATTCATTAGAATCTTTTTCTAGATTTTTATCTAGAAAACTAGAATTTTATAGCTATGACCTTGATTTAACTTTTTTGGTTTATTGATTATTTGTTTTAGTTATTATTATTATTATTATTATTATTATTATTCAACTTGAATCAGAAATATAATTTATAATATACAATTTATTTTAATATTAATTAAAATTATATATAGAATTATATAAAGTGAATTTTGAGAAAAAGAATAGTACAAATTAAAATTAAAATAAAAAATTTATTTACACATTCATTTTATAGCTATATGGCCTTGATTTAACTTTTTTGGTTTATTGATTATTTGTTTTAGTTATTATAATTATTATTTAACTTGAATTAGAAATATAATTTATAATATACAATTTATTTTAATATGAATTAAAATTATATATAGAATTATATAAAGTGAATTTAGAGAAAAAAAATAGTACAAATTAAAATTAAAATAAAAAATTAATTTGATTAAATAAATAAATATATATATGTAATTGAATAATTAAAAATTAAGATTCTAATTAATGTGTAAATTCACATTCATTTAGAGAAAAAGAATAGTACAAATTAAAATTAAAATAAAAAATTTATTTGATTAAATAAATAAATAGAATAATAATAGAATAATTTGAAATATAAAGTATAAATGTACATATGAATATATTAAATTTACATAAAAATTCTAAATTATTTAAAAAGCATAAATAGTACCAGCATTAAAATATATTCAATCTAATACATCAATTTCAACCTAAAAAGTCCGCTTGATGGCAATGATTGACTCATTTGAGTCTGTTTATAAAGAAACATCTGAGACAACATTAATACTTCAATGAAACGCAAATGAGAACTCCATAAAGAGTGACTTCTGAGTCATAAAAGTTTCCTGGTTCAGTCTTTGACCTGCAGCGGCTCGAATGCAGAAGAAGAAAGCGAGTGTAAATCATCTGCTACCATTGGCACGTACTCCAGCAGCCGTATTAATCTACTCCAGGGCTTTTAGTGCGGTTTGGGGAATGATCGGGAATCCTTCATGCAGTTAAGAGGCTCACCTGCCCCACAGTAAAGCGTCTTGTGAAACGAGGAAGGGCAGGAGAGGTTAAACTCTGCTAATATTTCTCTGAAACTGGTGACAAACTCCTTTCACATGAGTGCCATGAATCACCTGGATGATGACACAAGGTGTGTGAGCGACAAGCACTTCAATCTGTCAGCACCTTCACACACACACACACACTCAACAGACCCTTAATCCCACTCAAAACTAACAGATAGTATCAGTTTTTCCATTTAAATCAACTGTCGTGATCTTAGATTAGACAAATTCAGACAATTAAAGAAACAAGCCAGTGTGACTTTCTGAACAAAATTCAGAAAAGCTGTCCTTGCTGTTTGTTGTCTACATATGCAACATACTCCTCATGTGAAGTACACTGGAAATACAGTCAAAGCAGTTCACACATCAGATATAATTTTTCATCTTTTTTGACTATAGTTAATTTCTGTAAGTGAGGACAGCAACATAAAAGTTAAATATGGCATATTATACCCAAAAGTGCTTCATACAGTGGACTCCCAGTAAAATTGATAAAATAAAAATAAAAAAAAAATGTAGACACTTTGACCGGAGCATGTTTTGCTTTAGTGTCGCTTCTTTAATTGCTAATGCAACCTTTTTTGACAGAATTAACTAAATTAAGCACCGCTTAGTAATTGGTTGACTAAATTGATATTTTCTAACTGTGTACATAAAGGGTTGGTTACCCAGCACCTCTGGGGTATGCTAGTCTCACAAGATTGTTTACAGGAGCAAAGTTTCCTTACTTTAGCAAAGGAAAACCAGTCTCCTCTTGGCTTATATCAAAATCCTCCAACATTTTTCTCTACAAATCCTCATTTTGTGCTTCAAATCGATGACCGTTTTGTTTTGCCATCCACTGGAATGGCTTCTGTTTGGCAGACCAACTCCAAAAAACCCTGGTTTGAGACTCCAGGAAGGGGTCCCTCTGCTCCAGGCATAGCAGGGCAACGTTAGGACTGTCCATGGTGACAAAAAACGGCACAAAAAACTGTATGGGTCCGTGCTTATGTCACACGTTGGGGAAACAAACTGCACAAGCATGAAGTAGCTCACAGAAAAGTATTTTAATAGGATAAATCCAGGAGAACAGGCAGGGTAACCAACTTAACATAGATGAGAACGGACGAAGATTAACCAAACAAAGGGAACTAATGGGATAATTAACAAGACACCAGGAGAACAGAATGTCTAATTAAACAGACTGGGAAAAACTAGGTCACAGTGGAAACACAGAGACAGAAAACTACAGATATGTAACATTATTGAGACTTTTTGGTACTGAATGAAATATATTCATGCATGTTGCAATGCATTCTTGGATTGTCATCTCTATTATTACTGCATTAGAATTGGGCTAAAACTCAATGTCTTCTACTTTTGGTACTCTTTTCACTTTGGGCGGTGATGCCTTATAATGTTGCCTATGTAGTCAGCTCGCTATGTTTTGGACCAGAGCTCGTTTCTGTCGTTCTCAGTATCCTACGCACTGGCAGATTTAAGACCAGCCCTTTCTGTGCATATTTATTTACAGACCTTTCTGAAATTGAGGATCCACTTTGGCCCTTTTCTTCAGACTGAAACCGAACGCTTCCTCGAATCAATTCTTCAGGGGCTCAGAAATACTCAATAACCCAGCTATTAATGTGCGCCGCAGAGAACAGCCGAACGCATCCAAACTGAAAGAGAATTAACTCTGTGGTCTGTTGATCATCATCTCTTTGAAAACAACGGAGTCTAGCGGCCGCCCGATCGCTCCTTATGAACAGGAACAATTTAGTGGTCACAATCTGGAGGATTTACAATTAGAAAAAGTTCCTGGAGTCTCGGTGCATGAGGCGTTTCATGCAGTCCATTATGAATGGATTGAGATATTCCTGGAATAGACTTCATCCTCAGACACAGCTTCTAAAGAGCGACTCAGACAACAGTTTTAACGTCAAGACCACACAAAATCAACTTGAAAAATCGCCAAATGCTCCGTATCAATATCGAAAAAACCATCCAAGAGCACGGTCAACGTCAAGATAGCCACTGAAACTGTTTTCGTTTTCATTTCTGGCTGAACTGTTCCTTTGATGGCAACGCAAAAGGACATTTCGCAGGCTTCTCGTACAGAACAACATGTTTTGTAGGGAATGAGTCAGTGAATCTATGCATATCTGCGTTTATGATGGTTTTTGGGCGCCTTCTGCAGTTACTTCCACCATCGTCAAAGTGACACGTTCACTTACCGTCAACCATAAACTGAAACGGAGCCAGATATGAATAACGTTACTAGCAACACTAGAACATTTCAAGCACTTCTGTAAGTTCAAAGATGCTCTATACAGTCTACACTACAAAAAAAAAAAAACATTTTGCAGCTCTTGAACTTACTGAACAGGGTTTTGCTGTATGGTTTTTTTGAGGATTAAAAAGTTATAAATTCTCATTATAAGTATATCAGATCAGGATATTGGTTTCCCGGTTCATTAAAACACTAGAACAAAGAAGGGATTCTTGAGAGGAGGTTTTCAAACCCGGGTCCATGGAAAATGTTTGAGAAAATCAGTGTGAGAAAGAAAAAATGTACAAAAATACATGAATGATAAAAACAAGACTAAACTAAATAAATTGACTAAAATATATAAAATACATAAAAATTATTTAAAAAAGAATTAATATAGAAATTGATTACCATAAACGCATATGATAAAATAAACAGAAAATTAAAAAATATACTGAGTAAATTAATTAGTACACTACTACTATACTAATTCTATATACTGTACTACTACTAATAATAAAATAAATAATAGTATTGAAATATATTTTTTAATAAATGGATTAACATAAAATACAATTGATAAAAATAACCATAAATTAAATAAAATGTACATAATAATAATAATAATAATATCATTACATATTTTTAAATAAATAAATTGATTACCATAACTATTAAAAACATTAAAGTATGTGACAATGTAGTACTCTCTTAACAGTAAATGAGAGGCAAACTCATTACACCACACTAAAGTATTTAAAATTAAACTTATACATAACACTATAGAAAATAGAAATAGACATACATAGATACAAAACAAAATATATGCAAATAATTTAAGATTTTTGTGGCCCAAACTCTACGTAGCAGGGTGGTCACAATACTACTGCTAATAATAATAAAAAATAAAATAAAATAAATAAAAAAAAGGGTACAGAACTAACGTGTGTAGAAAAAAAACTGTTATAATGTAGCATAATAGAAACATAATATTTGCTAAATAATGTTTTAAACCTATTTAGAATAAGAAAAATTTCACAACATAAATTGGTGTCCAAGTCGTCTAAATTTTTTATAATAATAATAATAATAAAACAAAATTTAATTAAAGTTTAGGAAAATGAAAACATAATTTAATGTTTTCCTTCATGCACAAGTGCTTTAGACAGCAGGACTCCGAGCGAAACCCAATAGAAGCAGTTTATAAATGAGAATTGCATCAGTCCGTATTTTAGATGACAGTAAATAAAGTTCAGAGATTCACCAAAGTAGTGTAGAATTTCAAAGGAGCTGCGATGCGTTTTGTGGGGCTGAAGTGATGGTAGTTTACAGAGCGTTTGACCGCAGTTTAACAGCAACAAATCACTTCTAAATGAGGGGAAATGTATAAATGGCAGCGTGACAGAGAAAAGCGCCCTGCAACCCGCTCAGGAATGCCTCTTCACACAATAGCCATGAAAATGTAAATGTTTGCCCGCTTCTAGCTCATTTCGACAATATAAACAGCAGGAGAGCGAGAATGAAAAGACAGAGCAGAGTGATTGTGGCGTTTCCCAAGGAAAGCATCAAACTGATTATTGCTCACTAAGTATTAAACTCATTCTGCAGTGTCTGAATCCTCAAATCATGTGTGTGCCGTTTCTGTAGAAAGTGATCAGGTGCACCATCTGCACCTGCTTGAACGGAAAACGGGTGAAAAAAAATGGCACATTAAGGAGGGAGACTTTGCATGACAGACAGGAAAAAAATCACCCCTGATATACCCCTTAAAATATACCTATACTTTCATGCTAGTCTCACAAGATTGTTTACAGGAGCAAAGTTTCCTTACTTTAGCAAAGGAAAACCAGTCTCCTCTTGGCTTATATCAAAATCCTTCAGCATTTTTCCAACAAAAAAAATCACCCCTGAAATATACCCCTTAAAATATATCTATACTTTCAAGTCATTTTCTAGAAAATAATCAAAATTAATTCTGCTTTTGATGTAAACATGGGAAATGTCTGCCAATAAGTTCAGAAAAATAAACGTGTTTTCTCTTTTGAGTTTTTCTTTTTCTTAAAACATTGCATATCTCAAATTGTCAGATTTCAGCTTTAACCATAAAAATAAAAAATACCATAAAAAAAACTAGACTTGATAACTTTTTTTTATTTTCCAGTTGAAATATAGAAATAGTAGAAGAAAACAACATTCAGCTTGAGAAGCAAAATTATTTTAAAAATCTTGTTTAAAAAACAAAAATCTAAATCAAGGGAGAAAAAATACAATAAATTTATAAATATTATATATATATATATATATATATATATATATATATATATATATATATATATATATATATATATATATATATATATATATAAATATAAATTTAGTTAAATTTAGTTTGAAAATATGCATAATAGTTAACTAATCATTAGTCGTCCAGAAGAGGCTTGGTCGAACAAAATTGTATCAGTTGCAGTCACAAAAAAAAATGTGCATTAGGCATTCATCCACCTCAAATATGGCTTTTAATCTCGAGTATGTAAGTATTAGCAACTTTACATGACTTCTTATATACATCTTGTAAATCTGTAAAGACTCCATGTTTATTTGTGTGCACTCACAACAATGACAAAAATCGTGCTTTTGTAAAATAAAGAAAGCAAACAGGATGTGCTGTCTGCCCTCTGTATTTCTTTGCCTAACCGACATTACAAATATGTCTAGAGAGTCTAGAAATGTCTTCTTACAAACGAACCATTTCAAATGGAAAACAAATATTCAGAGATTATGTAATCCATATGAAACGTGGTGCATCACTACTGCGGAGATGACGAGTCAGTGTCGTCGAGCTCATCTCTTAAACCGAGAACAAAGAAAGCGCTAGTTTATCAAATCATTAAAATGTTAATGCAGTCTCCTTACACATTACTTCTGCCGGTGCACTGTGTCAAGCTTTGTGCATGTACTTGAGCGCTTTTTAGGCAATTAAAGGCTCATTATAATGATTTAAACAGTTTATTGATAAACATGCGATTAGTCGACTAATGCTTCAAACTTCTAGTCGACCAGAAAAATCCTTAGACACGGGCAGCCAAAAATATGTAACTTTTAACCTTTTGATTATCTAATCAGTCAAATTAGAGGTTGGTTAAAGTCATGGGTGATTTTACCTTCGCTTCATTCATCACACAGGAAACAGGACGTCAAACAGAGCACATTGCATTGTTAGATAAAGCACTCTTTGCTAGCCTGTGCATGCACAGAATTCAGTAAAAACTGCACATTATACATATTATAAATACTATACATACTCCATACTGCAGAAATAGGTTGTATGCTGTTCCAAACATAATTGTAAAGCAGTAACCCGCGGCTGATAGCATCTTTGTAGCCCGGTGTACGGTAAATGTGTAATCAAATGAACAGAGGTGAATTCAGTTCCACTTAATCAGCACTATATTAATCACACCAACACAAACATGCTTTCGCAAGCCTTTGAGGGTCAAGTGTGTGCACGCACAGCCCGGCGTGTGTAACCAGGGTTTGCCCACAGCACAAAGACTGCCTTCTTTCATAACACCACATTTGCCCGTTTCTGAAAAGACTTCAGAGCTTTTGTCACAGTAAAAGACTGGATCCTGTCTAATCAAAGCAGCATTTATACGCTTATCTTCACAGGATTGTTTCTACTTGTGTTCGTGCAGAACTGAAGTCACAAAAACGAGCTTGCATCATTGCTACAGGCTTCCTAAAGACCTAAACAACAACCACGTGGACATCAATTAGATTAAAACCTTTCAATATTCAAAGGAAAGACAGTCTTGCATAAAGCATATATATATATATATATATATATATATATATATATATATATATATACATATATATATATATATATATATATATATATATATATATATATATATATATATATATATATATATATAATTTTAATAATACAATGCATTTTAAATAGAACAATAGAATTAATAAAACAGAAAAAAATTATATATAAAAAACTATAAACAATTAGTAAGGTCCCAGTAGTAATTATTCTGTTTACTAATATTAGCAATTTAATAGTGAGCAATTTGTTTGTTACAGTATTTTTTCATCTTTGTTGGTTAATAAAAATAGTCTGTTAGTTAAAAACTAATAAAATTTACTGTTAGTTCATGTCAACTGAGGTCCATTAAATAATTTAAACAGATGCACATTTCAGTAATGTATTAGTAAATGATGAAATTAACCAATTAACAAAAATATAGTTATATTATTTTTAAAAAATTACATATTAATAGCAGTGCTGTCAAATGATGTGTGTACTGTGTATGTGTGTGTGTACATACACACAAACACATGCATGCATATATTTAAGGAAAAATATGTTGTTTTACATTAATATATATATAAAATATATATATATTTATATATATAAATATTTTCTAAATATATAAATGCATGTTTATTATATATACATAATAAATGAACAGGAAACACACATATATATCATGCAAACAAAAACTTTTCGTTTGGATACGATTAATCGCGAATAAGGAAAACTTAGAGTTATTTGCAAGTGTTTCGATCAACACCCCAGTGGTATCTTATTTCACACAATCCAGAAAACAAACCAAGTGCGCTTAAGACCCATGACAAGCACTGACCTACTCGCAGCTCCTGTCCGAAGACGGTGCGTTCCCCCAGCGCCGAGCAGTTCCAGCGGCCGTATCTGAACTGGTACTGGCATTCGTTGATGCCCAGCTGTGCCCCCTCTCCGATCACGATGATAGCGTCCGGCCGGCTCTGGCAGATGGCACGCTGGCGGGGTGCGAGACCGGGGATCTTATTGCAGATAATGTTCGCACCAAGAGCCACCACAGAGGAAAGAGCCCTGTGAGACAGAAGAGACGAACACAACTAGTAAAAATGAACATTACTTGCATCATAGCTTACGGTGGCTAGTCATGACCTTAATTAATCAGTTAAGTGCTTGAAGTGCTTTTTGTCCCATAATTGCTTTTAACAATAACACCTGGACCCAAGAACTATCACAAATGAGATCTCTATAGTATCTCATTCGCATTACTTGAAATGGGTGAACATTTACACCTCTCAAATCAAAACTCGCACATTTACCAATGCATTTTTATTGCTTGACAAATAAGATTCACCCACAGTAATGCAAGTGAAAAGAGATAGTAAAGATCTGACTAATGCAGAAGATAGAATATATTTAAAAAGCACACCAGAGAATAATAGAATGGGAATAAATCAAATAGACTTGAAAAACATAATTGAAGAGTAATGCATAAAATGAATGGAACAGCTGAACATGACAGAATAAACAAAAGTTAAAGAGGCAAATACACAACTGTAAGAACAGAATCTATAGAATAGAATAGAAATGAACAATCCAAGACACAATGTAGAGCAGGATAGAACCAATACAAAGAGTAGAAAAGAATAACAACGTAATGTAAATGTATGAAATAGAATGGAAATGAATAAACTAGAACAGCGTAACTCGATATGATATAGTAAAAGGGTGAGTAGAATATAAATGAACAAAACAAAATAGATTTGAACAGAAGTGAATAGGCAGTAATGAAGAATAGAATCGCAGAATAGAATAGAGCACGAAATGAATGTAGAGCAGAACAAGTATAAAACAGACAAACAAATAGAACAGAAAAGAAACACTTAAAGAATAAAATAAAATAGAAATAATTAGACCAGAACAAAATACCTAAGCATGTCACAGAATATAAAGTTGAATAGAAGTGAATAAGCCAACACATAACTGTAATATGGGATATAATCAAATAATATAACATACCAGGGAATTACAATAGAATAGAAAAAGAAAACACAACTGAACAAAAAAAATGAATAAAATAAAATTGAATATACAAGAACATTATAACTGAACATGTCATAATGGAAAAAAACTGAACAGAATATAACTAAACAGAAGTGAATAGGCCAACTCATAACTGTAATATGGAATATAATTAATAAAACAGAATAGAATAGAATAGAATAGAATAGAATAGAATAGAATAGAATAGAATAGAACAAGTCGTGCATGAAGAGTAGAGAAGTAGAGTAGGGTAGAGTAAAAATCAAAAAAGGAAATCAGAATATTACAGGACATGTAATAAAAATAGAATTAAACAGACATGTATAGAACAACACATAACTGTAATACAGAACAGAATCAACAGTACAGAATAGAGTTGAATAGATCAAGATATAACTAGAGCAGAATAGAATAAAAACAAAAAGAACAGAAAAGAAAAACAATTGTAGAATAGACCAAGACGTACATTTACAGCAGAACAAAACAAAAACAAATAGAAAAAAAAAGAAATACATAACTGAACTTAAATTATGAAAAGAGTCAAACTGAATAGACCAGAACAGTATCACTGAAGTAAACGTAGAATAAAAGTGACCAGAATATTGATTGAATAAAATAGAATAGAATTTATCAGTGTATAGGTGAAGAGGCCAACACATAACTATTATATAGAATAGAATAGAATAGAATAGAATAGAATAGAATAATCCAAGATATAACAGTAGAGCAGAATAGGATGAAAAAACAAATAGAAAAGAAAAACAATGAATGGGTAAAAACAGAATAGAACTGAAAGAACCAGAGCAACATAAACAAACATGAAATAAAAGGCCAAAATTTAACAGAATAGAACTGAACAAGACAATGCATGACTGTAAAATAGAACAGAATACAACCAATATAAAATAAAAATGCCACCCATGAACATGATCTAACAGAATAAAGATTAATAGAATTTAATACCACCACTGAACAAGACTGAAGGGACTAAAACAACTAAAAACGTAATGAGAACAAAATACACGACCGAACAGAACAATATGTGACTGTTTCTAAAGATCATATTTTTCATGCCCCTTTTTTGATTCAACTCATATTTTCATGCAACGGTGACCACACAAAGTGGGTCATGTTCCAAACGCACACATCTCTGTCATCAGACGGCTTCTCGTGTTGATACAGCCCCTCGACAGCGCTCTTAATACGCACGCTGAGAATTTCTGCCGCTCTCTGTTTGCACAAACCTGCGTGGCTAAACAAGCGGGCTTCTATGTTTACGAGCATTGAACCCGTTCAGATATGTGCCTTTCAAACATACAGGGCTGTACAATTCTGGCAAGATGCATGCCGACTTTGAAGAGTGACGTCACTGGCTGTAGAGGACTGCACCGCAAGCGCGGCGAGTTGCAACAAGCAATGCATGTGTCAGCAGAAACGGCACGCAGCGGTGGACGGGCCGCTCTCACTGCTGGGAGAAAAGCTGCGACCTATGGATTCCCCGTCAAAACAGATCAAACGCCGTGGAACAAAGACACGGAATGTTCATTGGAAATCGGATACGGCTGGTTTGCTTCTTTTCTGGTCGGGTTTCCATGTCCACAAAGGCTTTAGAATTACTCTTAAATAAAAAACCACATGTGGGATGCAGCCGAGGGACCCCTCTCTCACTCTGTGTTTAAGAAAATCTCCTGTTTCTGCATATAATGGAGACGCGAGGGGCGAGCAGCTAAAAGTGTATGTTTATTTAAACCCTTCAGCGAACACAAACTAACACTCCACCACAGGTTAATATAGTGGCGCGATGCAGCGCCTCAAAGCCATCCAAACCAGTGTGTTTGGGCATTAGGTGGGCCGCTGTGACGACTATGAAGTTTTCCTGCCAAATCTGTAGATCTGTTCCTTGTGTGCTGCCTACCTATAGAGCATCATAACCACCTTCAAAAAACAACGTGGGCAGATTCTAAAGGCAGCATCCCGTGTTGCATATCTTTGGTAAACCTAAAATACAATGCAAGGTGAGAGAAATATTGTTTGTGAATAATGCTTACTTACAGAAATCTTTATTAAGAATCAGCAAGGATGCATTGAACTGATCACAAGCGGGAGTTTATCATGTAAAAAAACATTTCTGTTTCAAGCGAATGCAGTTCTTTTGAACTTTGTTCATCAACGAACCAAGGTTTCCACAAAAATATGAAGCAGCACAACTGTTTAAACATTGCTGATAATCAGAAATGTTCCTGTTCCAGCAAATCAGAATGATTTCTGAAGGACGACGCTGAAGACTGGAGTAAATGCAGCATTGCATCACAGAAATAAATTAGATTTGAACTTGTATTCAAAGAGAAAACTGTAATTTTGAATTGTAAAAATATTTAGCTATTTTTACTGTATTTTTGATTAAATATATTATAAGTATTAATGTGGCAGAAGAGACTTCTTTAAAAAAAATAAAACTTCTGATCTCAGAATGTATCATTAAAAATGGTTCACACTCATAACGACCAACAAAACATCTTAGCAACTGCATAGCAAGACCCTGGCAACCCCAAAACATAAAAATACATATTAACAGAATAGCAACAACCTGCACAAAATGAGCAACAACACCCTGGCAACCAGAGAGAAAGAGAGATTTATAAATAATGTGTGTGCATTTTGCACGACAAGACTACAGGATTTGCGAAACGAATCATATGATATAGTCATCACATAGTTTCATCTGCAAATGTTTTTTCCCATAGCTACATAAATCAGATTGTGGGCCACAGAAACATGCCGCTCTAGAAACAAATGAAACACTCCACCCTCTTTTCTTTAATTTATTTGGCTTTCATTTAAAGCCTCTTATTATGGCTGTCCTGCTCATCCACGGTCATAAAGCACCGACTGACGTTGTTTCTGGTTAAACAAGTGATGTCTCCAGTTAAACAAGTTGAATATAGACTGGATCCTTCAGTGCAGGTTATTGTGATGTAAAACGCAAAGCAGTGAGCCTCAGGAATATGCGCGTCATGCACAGATTTAATTTCGCACTTTTATAGAAAAGATCAGTGAGAAAGATCTCAAGATGAACTCATGCAACTCTTCTTAAAAACTCTTCTTTTTTTTACGAATTTTCACATACATTTCAACTAAATTTTGAAGATAGTTAACAATATTAAGATCCACATCAACATCTAAAAACACAAACTGTAACCCGCTAGCTGCACATTTAAAGGCTACTTAACTAGTCCTCGAGTTTACAGGTAATGCTGGAGGATATTTTTAAACTCCTGCAAAACACACATGCTATTTTCCCATCTGAAAATATCCGTGTTTTTACCAACTGACTCTACATTTAAATAGCCCCGAGTGTAAGTTTAATTGTGGTCCATATAAAATATAACAAAATAAATCAGGTCTGTCTCACGAGGAAGATTTCAAACATGAGTAGGATTTCCTGGTAAATGAGGAATAAATAATCCACAGGATGAGTAAATGCACTCTACTTTTAAACACAAGAAATAAATGTTCCCTGTGCGCTTGGCTCCAGCTATCACCCAGTCCATTCTACTTAAAACAAATCCTGCTAAAACAAACTCTAAGCTACCAACATGGACAAAGTGGCACCGGAAAACTTTCAAACCTCAAACTGTACATCTTTAAGCTTTGAGAAAAAGAGCAAATGTGACTTTTATGGGCCTATTTATATGTCTAAAACTGCAATTTATTAAAACTGTGTCTCTGAGAGAATAGCAGAGCATGCTTCAAACTAATAGGACATATAGTGAAATCACATTTATCCCAAAAATAAGTTGTTTTATCATCTGGGATTAAATAGTTATGCTGCTATGATGGCGAAAGTTTTCAATGTTTAGGTTTTCAATGTGATTACATCAGCCGATGTTTTATTTTACATTACATTTTTAATCATGCATCCATAAATTGGAGGGGACCAAGTTTTTATTGGAAATCAACCTCTATACTAAGTGTCAAAATGCATGGTGTTAAAACCTTACAAAACTCGTTTGAAATAGGCAAGTATATTAAAAATCGTTTCAGATGAAGTAGATTCACCCTGTGAGAGATTCCCTGATTCCTGACTTCCTAAAAAAACTCAAACATTCCCATAAATAATAGCGAGAAAGAAGCACCGACCACAAACTTCCCTTTAACCTTCCTTTAAAAGCCATTAATTCCACAAAATGTATCAGATTTGCTATGTGCCGAATTAAGATGGTTTAAAATGTAAAAGCAATTTGTGATGTGCAAACCAATGCTATACATAGACTTACTCACTGAAATGCCAGCAGAAACCCACATCTATTTTAAAAATTGAGTTTGGGGGCTCCAGCTGCTAAATTAGGACCATAGTCTGGAGGTCATTTGACAAAGAGACACAACAAAGAAATTATAGTAAAACAGACCAAATGCATCGCTGTCAATCAAACGTTCTGTGCAGAAGTTCACTTGGACCAGATGCAAATACAATGCACTTGAACTTGTAAATGTAAATAATATGAAGCTGAATCTAGGGAAGACTGGGGCTAGTTGTCACACAGTTATTGCCATAAGGGCTTAAACAGAACAACGATACAGCTCTAAGTTAAAAGTCAAATCTCTCTAGCCATGCTTTTTACTAGTCGTCTCTCACATTTTCATAAGAATACTTAAAAGTCAGGTTGAAGACAGTTTTTTCGCATGCAGTTTCTTTTCATTTCAATTTAGGACAGATGCACGTATGTTAAACTTATTTCTTAAAAGAGTCTTAAAATGGCCTGTGATATAAAGAGATTACGCCATATATCGTGTCAACTTGCCCCATTATAAGGATCAATTTCTTGAGCAATGATAGTGGTAAAGTTCAACAGCTTTATGCTTTGTGTCTGTGCAGAGATAAACATTAAATGAGAAATATTCTGTGTGACAACTAGCCCCACTGTCTTCTACTTCAATAGTATTATTGCAAACAAATGCATGCGAAATGTGTTTGTGTCTGTGTTTAGAGCAGGTGAAGGTTGAACCAAGGAACCGTCTGTCTGTAAAACCAAACGGACTCATAATTGAACACACACACACACACACACACACACACACACACACACTTTATATACGAATCTTACTGAGCTTCTCTGCCACTCAGTGGCCAAATGAAATTCTCTTCTATTCAGCTTCAACACTGAACACTTGCATTTACTGACCCCAACCAGATTTGCACTTTAATTCCCTCTTCTTCACTTTAACAAGTAAAGTCTTCATTTGTTGTTACATTAATGAGCTATTTCTATCTATCCTAACCCTAAAAATGATTAAGATGAGTCAGTCATATTAAACAATCAGAATAAAACCACCACATGACATTTTTCATGGTCACCTGACAAAACATTCCTTACATTGTAAATTCATGGACTTCTCTTTAAAGTTTCAAAAAAATCTTGTGAAATAAGACTGAATCCTGCATTTTAAGTTCGTAAGAGTCTCATCGACAGCATCCTTCATGAATCTTATCTTCATTAAATATTAACTACTGTATTTACTCAACGCATCACAGGTTCATTCAGAAAAACCAGTCCAGATGCAGGAATCTCCCCGGATCAATGCTAAACGTTAATGTTTCATTAATCCATCCTCGATCATGATTTAGACACATCTACTCGCTCTTTATTCGGACTTTTCAACATTGTAGAGAGATAGTAAAGTGATTAAAACTCAACATGTGTGAACATGTCACACTAATGAAGTCTATCCTATGTTTGAGCTTCTTCTTTGTCTAGATCCCAGCTCTACTCAAATTGGACGTTCATTCATTAACCAGATTTGTAAAAATAAAAAATAAAAAATAGGATTTCATATTGGAATCTGTCATAGTAAGCCATTCTAAAAGATCCCAGCATGCATTTTCACGAGTGTTTCAAACATTAAATAAAAACTAGATCTTTATAACGTAATTCCCAACAAAGCTATGACTATTCCCAGTAAAACTGGACATCAGAAAACTCCTAGCAACTTTCTTTATCTGTCCAGTATACAAATGAATTCATCCCAACAGGGACCCGAATCAGTTCCATATTAGCATGATAGAAATTCCAGCAGGAATCCTGCTCACGTTCCTTTGGGATAATTGTAAAGGATGTGTGAGATGTTTCTCAAACAGTATCAAAGGAGATCCCATGCATGCTAGACACTTGTTAGGTGGGTTTCCATCACCTGTCCAACTAATGCATTTCAAAACATGCTTTTAAATGTTCGTTTGTAAAGCTATATATTATATATAGCCTAGTGCAAGCACTGTACACATTCCCTAAAACATTTAAGCCATCGTAAGAAAGAAATTCAAGTCATGTGCGTCCAAACTTTTGACTTGCACCGTCCGAACGCGAAATCAAGAGATTTCGAGGTTTGTAAACTTACAGGTAGCTCCCGCTGGTGAGGATGAGGAAGATCTGCGGGTAATAGACAGACAGCAGCACACTGCGCGAGGAGAAAGGATCATGGTGACATGCGGACGCTTTTCTGACGGACTGAGAGAAACCAGCGCGTTTTAGTTCCAGTTGCACGTCTGTGATGTTCGCGAGCGGAGCTCCTTTGAGGCTGCGCGTGACTCCCAGACGCGTGCGTGTGCGCAGGAGACGCGCTGTGTCATCGCGCGGTTCGGTCAGTCGGAGCGATCTGATGGGATTCTGGGGGATTCGGGGATGGAAACAGAAGTGGGCTCTCTTCCTCTCCAGAGACTCCGGGCTGCCATTGGGCAGAGGACGGCACCATCACACCACCACCATCCGCCCACTTTTGGATAAAGGGGCCACTAGGGGCCACACTGACAGCGCGCCCGTGGAGAGGTCCCTAGAGCTTCACATATTGAGTCCCACTGATATGTATAACACTTTAAATATTCCCGTCGTTTGTTAATAATCAACGTTAGAGTTACACAGTCACTTCATTGGCTCCATTTTTTTTCACGGATTTTTTTGTTTTAAGTTCCTGTGGCTCAGTGGTAGAACATTGCGTTAGCGGCGCAAGGTTGTGGGTTCGATTCCCAGGGACCACGTTAGGTAAAAACTGTCAGCCTGAATGCACTGTAACTCGCAAAGCGTCTGCTAAATGCATAAATTAAGTTAAAATTAAGTTAGCTAACTTAATTTAAAAGACTTTCGAAACAAACCATTACGTTGTTGGGTTATATACATTAGTCTGATAAAAAGTGACATTATTCAAAATTTCATCCAATAATAATCCTCCTGACTGAGATCGTACGAACGATTGATGGTTACCTATTCAGTGGCTTGACTTAGTATTTAGTTTTTATCTATTGCCGCGTGAAAATACGCGTCCTAGTAAAATTATTCGCAGTCACTCAGCCATTATAAAAAATGTTAAAAGGCAAAATATGTATTTTCACTGTGCAGTAAATAAACACTAACGAAACTGCTGAAGTCACTATAACAGCAATAGACTTTAGCGCTTTCTAATGTTCGCGACATGGGTTCGTTAGCATTTATTTACCGCAAAGTGAACAAACCACTCCCCGGCTAACTTTCTTGGAGTCAATCAACCTTCTTAAAACTGGAAATATATGTCATTTTCGTGTTGCAGTAAAGAGTCGCTTGCGAATAGAAATTGTGTTCGTTTTTTGGAAGTTACAGCGAATTGGCATAGCATAACTTTATTTCACTGTATATAAAGGTTTGAAGCAACAGCAGAGTCTTTTTTTGGGCACTTACGAAACAGTCTTAATGTGTTTTTTCCAGATACAAATACAATTTAGATTCTACATTTTAGAATCGCTGGTCTAAAAGATTACCCATAATTCTATAGGCCAGCTTTATTAATGTGCTGAGCGAAATGCAGTGCTTGTACCTGCATGTGCTGTATGTCATCAAACTGAAAGATGGTAAAGGGGGTATAGTGACAGACATCAAGCCTCAGGGATGACAAAACAGGTTTGACCTGATGAGACCCCACATTATCTAGAGATCTCAAAGCGTGCTTTCGGTCATATGAGGTCTTGTGAGCCGTTTTATGCCTTCTCGAGATTGCATGATTAATCTCAGGGCTTTGACATAATGACAAATGTGCTTCCAAAAGTGAGAAGAGGAAAAAAGTGACTCATGAGGTGCTTTTCTATTTTATAAGTTGCTCTAAGCTGTATAATCACCTGTTTCGGATAAGAAACAGCGGCATGAATGGATTTCCACTTCAAAAGGTGGATAAACTATGATCTGTTTGTGCATGCAAAGGCATACGCAGATCTAGATGTGATATCCTAATTCCATTTTGCATTGCTGAGAGTGTAATTTCTCAAATGGGCGCAGAATAAAAGCAAATAAACGAGAGCTAAGAGTTAAATATATCAAGTAAATCATGAATAGTCTAGATGACAGGCGACCCTCTCTTGGAATACAAACAAATCCCTCAAGAATTCAGGTGAAGTCTTGCAAAACTGGAGGGTGAAGGAATGTGGAAATACAACTCGGCATGCTGTTATTACCGAGGGTATAGAGAGGTGAAAGCAAGAGAAAACCACAGCATGGATCTTCCTTTAAACTTGTTAACTGAGAAAAACATGGACCGAATGCAGTGAGAAAAATAGCTGTAAAGATCAAGTTCAACACACGTGAAGACCAGTCAATGAGCAGGTGTACAGATCTTTTTAGTGCACACTTAGTGCATACTGAACAACTGCATTTATTTTATAATCACAATTAATGCAATGC